>NC_039263.1:12035671-12270671 GCF_003368295.1 Carassius auratus | reverse complement strand
TTGCTTGTCGTGGTTTTCTGATCGTGGAGATTTCTTTGCATAATCATGGGTAATGTTGTTTTCACCAGTAGTTCTGCTGTTAAATATGATTCATTTTAAAAATAGGTTGAAATAATGCTGGCTGATGGCTTCAGAAAATATTCCACTAATTATCAGCCTTGTATGTCTGGATTTAACAGATTAAGACGCCTGATAGAGAAAATTAATATAACTGATTTTCAGAACCAAACTGTGGCACTCTATTAAAGCTAAAGTGTGCCTTGTTATATTAATAAAATTCTTTTTAAAATGAAAAATAGATATATTTTTTAAACCATTGTTTAGCATAAAGGAATAGTTAACTTAAAAAATGAAAACATTTTCATCATTTACTAATCCTCGTGTTGTTCCAAACCTGTACCAAACAGTTGCTGCGAGGTTCGAACAACTTAAGGATGAGTAAATGATGACAGAATTTTATTTTTTTGGTATGGTTTAACATTAGTCTACTAAACTGGTATTGCATCATGTATATATGGTACATCAAAGAATGGCATGACACTGCTATGGTGCATGTCCCTCCCCCCAAAAAAGGTAATAAGGCAGATCTATCTGGTTATCCTGCAGGTGTGCCGGTGGTACCTGGAACAGATGGTCCCATCTCGTCTTTGCAGGAAGCTCAAGAGTTCTCCAACAGCTACGGTTTCCCGATTATCTTCAAGGCTGCTTTCGGAGGCGGAGGCCGTGGAATGCGAGTGGTCAGGGAGTATGAGGTAATGTGTCCAAGAGTCAAATTATTTGTAAGGGTTTAGAACACTTTTAATGTTTGGGCCATTCCTTCTGAGAACCAGTTGTGAGCGCAAAATGAATGCAAAAGTGAGGCCCTTGTGTGCACTTTAGGTTTGTTTGCTCTTGAGTTACTTGTGCTGTATGAGTTGGTCTGCTGGGTATTTACACTGGCTAACCCTGTGGCTTTATCTGTGATCAGGAGCTAGAGGAGAACTATCAGCGTGCGTACAGTGAGGCCCTGGCAGCCTTTGGCAATGGAGCTCTGTTTGTGGAAAAGTTCATTGAGAGACCCAGACACATCGAGGTGCAGATCTTGGGTAAGTGAGTTTGTGTGTGGTCCGTCTCTGGCCCGATGCAGTATCCTAATAATAAAGAAACGGATAAAGCGGAAATCAACATTGTCGTCATTTACCCACCTTTATTACATTCCAAAGCCATCTTCTGTGAAATAAATACAATGTTTGGAAGGTAATAAAAAAAACAACCATATATTTCCATTGAGAGCACGGTTCTCAACCGTGAACAGAATGATGCAGTTCTCTGTTGTCTGCTAATTTGCATAGTGTTTATTGATCAGTTATATAACTGTGTTTGTTATTATGTTTTGGAGAAATACTAGCAGATGGGTTTGTTTAGAGTGCCAGATGGGTTTAAGACTTCTGTGTAATGCTCAATGAGTTGATCGGCCCTTTGTGTGTAGGCGATAAATACGGCAATGTCATTCACTTGTACGAGAGGGACTGCTCTATCCAGAGGAGACACCAGAAGGTGGTGGAGATCGCACCGGCCGCGCATCTGGACCCACACCTCAGAGACAGACTCACTGCTGACTCCGTGAACCTCGCTCGACAGGTACAAGTGAAAACATCTGACGGATGGCAGCATTGGCTTCTTTCCAAATGCTGATTTACAAAAGTTCATGGTTAGGAAAGAATGCACGTATAAACTAGCTGCTCAAACATTTAAAGGGGGGGTGAAATGCTCGATTTCACTCAATATGCTGTTAATCTTGAGTACCTACAGAGTAGTACTGCATCCTTCATAACTCCAAAAAGTCTTTAGTTTTATTATATTCATAAGAGAAACATAGTCTGTACCATTTTTTCCCGGAAAAGCACGAGCGCCTGGAGGCGTGACGTGTGGGCGCAGCTAAAGAATCACGAGCACCAGTAGGCTTTTGCGTTGAGAGCGTTTGGAAGCTGTGATATTACCGTGAGGAAAAAAACATTATCCAAAACAAACCATGGCTAACAGTCAGATTCAGCGTATATTTATGATCCAGAATCAGATCCAGAGGCTGAAATTTAAAAAGAGCAGCAGCAGCAACGACGTCTCTATGTGGTATGTACTGAAACTGTTTATATTTGCTTAGCGGTTTTGGAAAGTTTCACTTTATGTCGTCTTTTTTTTTTTTTTTTAAGGTGTACATGTGGAAAGTGCAGTTTGATGACAACATCGCATGTTGTTTACTTGATGTGCTTACGGGCTGATAGCTAAGTTCACAACACAGAGATATTTGAAGCAGTTTTACTCACCGCATGCGGTTCCAACACACGATCGTGACCCTTTTTCGTTGGGACTGCATTATCCTTGAGAAATAAACGATATGCAAATCTGGTGTCAAACTGGGCCTTGTTTGTAAAACAAGCATTTTCGAAATGCAGGGAACAAACAAAAACACTTGCACAACTCCGTTGATGCTCTGTAAAAATAAACTCCATCCACTGGTCCCTTAATGCTGTTTTTTTTTTTTTTTTGGTAATCTGTTCAGGGTTGTCTTGCCCTCGCAACCAAAAACACACTTCTTTTGTGACATTTCGGTCTCTCGCTCTGATCAGTGAATGTCTCTGCTGTGCTCTGCTATTCGGAAGCGCGCGCTCTTCCGGCAGAAGTGCCTTAGGACCCATATAAGGAAATTCCACTCCATCTAACGTCACACAGAGCCATACTCGAAAAAAACTTTCCGAAACTTGTGACAAACCGGAAGAGGTATTTTTGGAACAAAAATACTCCTTCAAACGTACAACTTAATTTTTGAAACTTTGTCCATGTTTAGCATGGGAATCCAACTCTTTAACAGTGTAAAAAACTCAGTATGCATGAAATAGCATTTCACCCCCCCTTTAAGGGATAGTTCACCCAAAAATCTAAATTATGTCATTAATAACTCCTCATGTCGTTCCAAACCCGCGAGCCATTCGTTCATCTTCAGAACACAGTTTAAGATATTTTAATTTAGCCCAAGAGCTTTCTGTCCCTCCATCGAAACTGTGTGTACAGTATACTCTCCATGTCCAGAAAGGTAATAAAAACATCATCAAAGTAGTCCATGTGACATCAGAGGGTCAGTTAGAATTTATTTTCAAAATAAAATATTTTCAGTAATTAGAAATTAACTATTATTTAATCATAATAATAATATAATTATTACTATTATTAAAAGCTTTTTAAAATTATTATTAAATAAAATAGTTATTAACATCGTCTAAATTTATAATAAAAATAACCGATCTCCTGAAATAACACAAGTCGACATTTCTTTTTATTCATTGTGGTGTTTTAATATTACAGAAGGAGCGTATTCACAGTGTGACCCACACATTTTGACTAGTAACTTAGTTCAGTATCACTGTAATATTGTGTTTACAGTATGTCGTGTTTATATCTGATTAATCTCATACAGGATGAGTTTTGCTTCACTGTTTAACTTCGTCACGCACAGGTTGAATGGGTCAGTCGCATATTATTGACTGGATTGTTTTAAACGGTCTAATTTTTCTAGCCTTTACTTCTTCAAAAACGGGCATTGCTATTTTTCTCATCGTATCTGTGTCAACAGTATGTTTTCGTTAAAACTGTGTACTTATCTCCTCATGATGCTTTATTTTCGACTGGCAGCTGGCAAGGATGAAGTAATTTAGAAAAAATGTGTGACCAAGTTTAGCTGAGGATGCAGTGCACTGATTAGACAGCAGGCGTCGCTGCTGTGCCATTGGATTGACAACAACCATAATCAAACCTTTCCATTCATCCACTTCACTGCAGAAACATATGCCATGTTTTGCTGCAGGACACAAGCCGTCATAGAAACACAGTAACATCTGTTTTAAAAGAGTAAAAAAGCTCCTTAATATATCTGTAGCAATCCATTACTTTTATTGATAACCGATTTCCACCGTAACTCCACTTGTGCTTTAACATCTTAGTGTTTTTCAGATGATATCCAGATTGATCTTGACACTGATATCTGTTCATTATTACAGGAGGTTTTTTTTTTTCTTTCATATGTTGTTCATCTGGCTGACTCTCATCTCTGTATGCCAGTCTAAGCAAGCATATGGACTTGGGGAGGTTTAAAACTCTCAGTTGTGACTTTAATATTTTATCTGCTGGAGATATGAGAAAAAGTGGTTCTTTTTCTTTGGCAGAGATTTTTGGCACAAGGTTACAAAAATTATGGGTAAACCTGAAGCTGTACAGCAACTCAAGCCAGTCCATCCTTTCATAAACTCCTCCCTTCTTGCTTACTGTTGCTGACTAAGGCAAACTTGAAAGAATTTCTCGCAGAAAATGTGATTTTCAGTAATATACACTCATAGGGTCTCATTCATGAAACACGAGCAGAACGAATTTTTGTGTAAATCGCGTGTAAAGTGGTTTTGGCGTAAATTTTCGGATTCATTAAAACATTCGTATTTTCCAAATGTTGGTACGAAAGAAATCTACACCTGCTCCCAGCCACGCGTAAATAGTGCGTTTTACGTCTGAACGTTTTGCTCATTAATACGGCTGCATTTTAATTCACCTTAATCGGGTACATATTTACACAGCATTTTGAAAAAAAATATTATATATAGTAAATACATACGGTTTTTCTTTTAACTTTTATTTTGAGAGTCAGTAATAGGATCTGTAATATGCTGCCAAACTTCCTTTTTTAGGACCTGATACGCCACTAGTACGCTTGAAAATAAAATGTGGCGTTTTGAATGAACTTCTGATAATAAAACTTCAATTTCTGCAGCTGAGAAATGTTTCTTTTTCAGTCGCTTTTGAGAAGACATGTTGAAATCCTTCGTTTGGTGTCATAATATGATGCTCATATATAGTTGTCAGTCGGATTTAATAGGCGGGATTTATGGTAATTGAGAATGAGCGTGCACGCGCGTCCCATTTACGACTGATTGGAATTCATTAACACACACACACATTTCACTATCACATCTGACGGTTACGAAGTTTTTGTGAATCAGGAGAAGAGTTTTCGGGAAGTTCTCTTTACGCGCAAATCACTCAGATATATACTCGTATATTTACGAATTTTTCATGAATGACGCCCATAAAAAGAGGTTAAAATGTGATATTTTGGAAATTCTTCTTAAAGGCATATTTCACCTGAAAATGGCTCATGTCGTTTCCAAACCCATGAGGCATTTCTTCATCTTCAGAACACACATTAATATATTTTTGATGAAATCCGAGAGCTTTCTGACCCTGCATTGAGAGCAACACAACTAGCATGTTTAAGGCCCAGAATGCTAGTAAGGACATTAAAATAGTCCATGTGATGAATGGCTGTAGAGACTGACTGGAAGAGAAGAAATTGTTGAATAAAGTCTACATTTTTGTTTTCTTTGCGCACAAAAAGTATTTTTGTGGCTTTATGAAATTACAGTTGAACCACTGATGTCACATGAACTATTTTACTCCTTTTCTGGGCCTTGAACAAGTCAGTTGCATTGCTTGTCTACTCAGGGTCAGAAAGATCTCAGATTTCATCAAAAATATCTTAATTTGTGTTCTGAAGATGAACAAAGATCTTAAGGGCTTGAAGCAACATGATGGTGATTAATTAATGACAGAATTTACATTTTTGGGTGAACTATCCTTTTAAGTAGGCCGGAATGAATAAGTACAGCATTTTTTTTTATTGTTATTTTAAAGAAATTGCTTGATATCATGTTTAAAAAGTGCAGAGATTGCAGATCAGAATCAAGGCAAACACTTAAAGCATTTTCTAGCAAAAAATCTGATCGCATTAGTGTTAACTGCACAGAACTGTTCTACAGAATGCTCGCAGGCTCTATGAACTCTGCTTTGACCTGAATCAATACTTAAATGAATTAACGTTAACTTAGTAAAGCTCAGTTACCTGGGAGCAAATGTTGGTGTCCTTACCGATCATCACTTGTTCGTCTGGGAACGAAGGCTGACATATGGCAGCATTCACCTGTCAGGATTTATTTAAAGATTTGGTAGAGGGAAAAAAATACTGGTTTAACAAATTCTTGCATAAATTATGATTTATTCAATTTAAAGGAACCAATCAATGTACGAGCAAAGGCTTGTCTGATAATATACCAGATGGCATCAGATGCTCTCATTATATTGATCATTAACTTATTTTTTAAGGCAGATGTCAAAGCTTTTCTTTTATAACACAACTATAGCAAACAACCAGAAAACGCAAGTCAAGCTGACAGTTAGCTCAAAATCAAAAGAGAAGTTTCTTGACAGGAGCTTTTTGCTGCGTCTGTGATCAAATGCCATTGAGGACACATGTATATGTGCGATTTGCGAAGTCATTTTGGATAAAAATGTCAAATGCATTAATGTAAATGGAAACCATGTGTCCTCTGTTGTGTTCTTCATCTTTAGTGCTCCAGTGGGTTTGTATTTGACGTCCTAAGTGACAGTCGAGGGCTGTATATGAAGAGAGAGCTTTATAGACTGACTATTGACATGTGCCTGTGCCGATGTTCTGACTTCATGAGCGAAAGAGTCTTTCTGAACTCAGAAAAAGAGTATATTGAAGCCTGCTTTTGAAGGGGAAAGATGAATTACTCCCAGACTGTCTAGAGACTGAATTGACTTCTCTGGTCTGTAGTAAAAGAATTGCTTGAAAATGCTACATCTTTTGTGTTTAATGCTTTTTTTTAATTTGTAATTTGAATCATATTAAAGGGGGAGTAAACCCTTTCTAACCCTCATGTCGTTCCAAACTTTCTTCTGTGAAACTGTGTTGGTGTTAATGGGGTCCAATGTTGTTTTGGACCCTAAAGGTTTTTGAAATCTCATCTTTTTTGCGAGTCTTGCATGACATGAGGGTGAGTAAAAGATGACCAAATTTTCATATTTGTATGAACCATTCCAAGGGAAGACAGAAAATGGAGTAAAGGGAGCAGGATTTCAGATTCAAACTCGCGATCTACATTTTAGCATCTAGGTTCAGAATGTGCAAAATTCACTAATTTTCCCAAGTGGACCCAGAACCCCTCTTATGTTAATTTGTTAACCCACTTTACACTCAAAATGGAGTTCATTTCATGGTTGGCAGCAGTTTTTGCAATTTCTGTTGACTTGTTTGTGCGAGCGTGTGTAATCATGTCCACGCACAGATACACCACGTCCCTCTATGTGCGCAATTGCACGCCTGCCTTGCAGAGTTTGTGTCAGTCTGATGAATCACAAACCTGACATTTCTTGAGTAGTATAAATAAAACTTCTGACTATTCATGAAAGACCTTACACTTGGCCAAGTAATGTCAAAGACGTTAAAATCTTTTAATACCTAGCCATTTTAGATATAGAGTTCCTGAATAAACATGCATGATTACATTTGGAGAGGCTGGAATCATCCGCCACACTGAAAAGATTCATTGAGTGTGTTATCGGCGTAGAGTTCCTTTCGACGTCCACTTCTGAATTCAACAGACGCACGTACAGATAAAATACAGCGCTGGTCACCCGTCTTTCACCCCTTCTGGACTCTCTGCTGTCAGTTGTTACGCCTTCTGGAGAATATGAATGCATTAGCATTTATGTGTGTGAACGTGTGCGAGCAAGAGATATGAAATATTGTCTGTGTGTGTGTGTCTGTATAAGAAGTGAGAGAACTTGGTGAAGGAAGAGCGAGAGAAAGCTGAAGAGAGTGCGCGAGCTAAAAACTCTCCTCCATCTGTTCTATCATATGGACGAGGGAAATGGAGAAGATGGCCAGGCTTTCAGATTTCTCAGAGCAAGCATTAAAACCTCATTTGAGCTTTTGACATGTTCCCTTAGACGCTTGAAGCTCCCCTCAATCTCATTTCTTTCTGCTGAGTACAGCTTTTCTCTTAAGTGCGGTGGGATGTATTCCTTTGTTCTCTCACGCTCTGTCTTTAATGTCAGAGAAAATTCTCCCTGGCTCTCTTAATTGTTTAATACCATTTTTGGAAGCGTGGTAGAAGTTTCATGTAATTCTGTAAGAGCGAAATGGCCTTTCACCATCATGTTTAAGCATTAGGCCCGGGTGTCACAGAAATTGAAATGTCACGTGTGATAATGTTTCCCGTTCTTCATATTGGGGCAAACATGACTTGAACTGACCTTTAGCAGATGTTAAAGAGTTTCCAGCAGTAGCTGTAAGAATAACTGGGCCGTTCCATGAGACAGGTGACTTTTTTTGGTTTCTTTCAGATATTTGGTATTGTTTTAACCATGTAGTGTTACAAATATAAGCAATTTCAATGAGCCAAATTTATACATTAATCCTGTTATAATAATTTGATGAATAATTGAAATGTATCAGATTTGATGGTAGCAGGGTTGATGGATTTGCCAGTTAATTATGTTTGGTTGTGAAATATGCTATGGTTGTGAATCTTATGAAACTATAGTGCAAATCATGGAGAATTTAACACTGAGGCCTACAAATGTATACTTTGGTAACAGAGTTGATGTGTAAGCTTGTGCCCTATTCACTGACAAAATTAAAAATAAGATGAAATCATAAAATGAGTGGACTTAAATCAGTGAAGGTTGCTGGCCTAAAGAATGGTGATGCCAATATCAGAATCTATTTATTTATTTTTGGGGTATAATTTGTTACTTTAAAAGGGAAGGAATATTGGCGGGGTTGATTTTAAGAAAACAACTTAATGATAAATGATACTTTATTTTGTTTGTATGTTTACTTTAAATATTAAAATGGAAATAAAAACCTTAAATTGTCAACTAAAATATTAATTATGTCTTTCGAAACGTAACAGGGTTGATCGTTTTGCCAGTTAAACATGCTTAAAGTTTTAAAAACGAGGTGTTGATTTGAAATATTTAAAACTAATGTTTACAAATACAAACTTGGTAACCGAGCTAACATCTTATGATGCATCCTAATCATAAATATATATAAACATTAGTGGACTTTAATTAGTCGAGTTTACTTTCCTAAAGGAGGATGATGATGCCATTATAAATAAATTCATAAATAAATTTATGCATTTAGCAGACGCTTTTATCCAAAGCGACTTAGGGGCCGTTCACATATCGCATCTTTTGCGTGGGCAAGTTCGTTATTTCCAATGTAGGCGAATCCATTTATCCTTTGCTGAAATTTCCGCGTCTTCATGGAGAGAGCACATCATGGTTGCTTAGCAAAGGCAGACACCTCAAGAGCGCTTCTGTCCGAGCGCTTTGGAAAGAAGGACAAAGCGGCGCACCTAGCGTTTTCCACGCGTTTTTAGGCGCGATATGTGAACGGCCCCTTACAGTGCATTCAGACTATCAATTTTTACATATCATGTGTCCCCGGGGAATCGAACCCCCAACCTTGCGCTTGATAGCGCAGTGCTCTACCAATTGAGCCACAGGAACATATGACTGTTTATTTATTTTCATTCATTTATTGTGCATAACCTAAGAACAGAACTTCAAGTCTTTATAATAATGCACTGTCAATTAAAATCGAAAAAAAAAAAAAGATAATAAATGCATAATATTGTTTTTCTTGATTTCCCTTGTAATATACAATTAACCCTATCCCTAGCTTAAACAAATAGTTGCAAAACAAAATTATATTGATTTAATTTATATATAACATCTGTTTATAGGATGATTCGACTACATTCTACAGAGTTATGAGAGATCTCACCCACGTCCTAACTAATGAAAAGCAAGGATGTGGCGGTGTTCTCTCTGACCTTCAGAGCTATCGCCAATAAATGCTCTCTTTTTATTTACATTTTTTGGTTCTCCTGTGCAGGATTTCTGTCGTTTTGTTCCTTTCTGTTCTCCGAGGGCTTCCTCTTAATAGTTTTTTTATATGTTGTTGTTGTTGTTGTTGTTGTTCAGCTCTCTGTGTTGACCCCATGATGGGCAGCCTTGTTAATTTGTCCTTTTTGTCGGATCCCTGTTAAACGGATAACCGAGTTGTCATGGAGGGAGGAATATGCGAGACGACTCTCTTCACCAATTACATTACGCACATTTCGGCAACCTTGTTCTTCTAGGGGGACTGTTTAGATTGTTGTGGTCGCTGTTACAGCTTTTTTATGTGCTGGTCAGACACCAGGATGAGGAGTTAAATGGTATTTACGTGACAGAAACATCTTTCCTGTTTTAACGTGTTTTCCTTTTTTTTTTTTTTTTTATGGCAGCTGTTGCCATGGAGACAGCTGCTCTACCCACAGTGCCTGAAGCTCAGGTTGGGGATCACAGCCTTGATGTGCTTTCAGACCCACACTCTACAGTACACTCACTGTTATAAAAACCCCATTTACATGGGTTCGAGGCAAGCTGAGTTTGATTGTGAACATAAAGCATCTTTGTCACTAATCATCAGTTAAAGATGAGGGTATTTACATAAGGCTGTTTAACTTCAGTGATTGCTCTTTGCTTGTCAGAATCTGTTTTCTCACTCTCACTACGGTCTCGATCTCTTTCATGCAAGGATGTAACCGAATCTACAAAAAATGGTGTATAACGGAATAGTTCACACGAATATCTTTTACCCTTCCTCTCATATTTCATATTATTCAGTGTTAGTCAGAATTTCTGAGCTGCTGTTTTTGATGCAACAAAAATTGGAAGGTGAAAAAAGGAATTAATGACACAAAATTGCAAATTTGGTACATTTTCATACCGACACCAATTTTTCATTTTTATGTAAAACACAAGAACAGACGATATTTTAAGCTGAATGGATATTTTAAGCTGCCTAAGATCTCTATTCTTTTTTTGTGATGGAAAATAATATGGAGCTACAATGACATTTGGGTTCAGTAACGTGATGTTTTTATATGTTAAGTATATATGTATAAAATAAAAGTGAAAAAATAAATGTTGCCAGGAAAAAATGTTTTAGCAAATATACATTTAAAATATTGTGAAATAATAGAACCATTTAAAATGTAAAAGTTTAAAGTTTATAAAATAAAAAATGAGTTTTCAGCAGTTATTATTTCAGTCTATAATTCTCTCAGATGGAGAAGCATTTACTACTGGTACAAAGAGCCATAGTTCACTGAGAAAACAATCAAATGTGAAAGATAACTTAGTCTAGTAATAGAGTGCTCTTTGCTTCATGTATGCGCTCAAAAAAAAAAAAAAAGAAGCGCATATCAGAACAGCATGCAGATTAAATGTTTAACCTGCAAGGCTTTAAAACATGCAAATAATGTACTTTTGTGATTGCGAATAAGTGCAGTGTCCCATGAGTGTAACTCTGCCGCTGAGTTAACATGTGATGTACTGTAAATGTATGTTGCCTTGTATAGTATATTGAGACCGAGGTGTCAGAACTGCAAATGTACTGCAACAAAGATCGTGGAGACATTTTGGTCCCACTTTATATTAGGTGGCCTTAACTACTATGTACTTACATGAAAAATAAGTACAATGTACTTATCGTGTTCATATTGTATTGCAAAACACCTTTGCTGCTATTAAGGTGGGATAGGGGTAAGGTTAGGGAGAGGGTTGGAGGTATGGGTAAGTTTAAGGGTGGGTTAAGGTGTAAAGTATGGGTCAACAGTGTAATTATAAATATAATTACAGAAATTAAATACAGATGTAATTGCATGTAGTTTTTTTTATAAATATAAGTACAATGTAAAAACATGTATGTACACTAAGTACATTGTACTAAATTATTAATTAAAATGTAAGTACATAGTAGTTAAGGCCACTTAATATAAAGTGGGTCCGACATTTTTAATCATTCATGGTCATAAATTATGATATCGCACACCTCTATTTGGAAGTAAGGATTAAGACTGTGCATTCACATGTATTAAAGGTAGATAAGGAAAATATAAAATTACTTTTTACTTTCTGGAAACACCTATATCTGTAAAAATGTCAGTTTTAGTTGATTATACCCTATACTCTGCTGAAAAAAAAAACATAATAATTACTCATTTGAGTTTGAAATTAAAATATTTCCCCTGGAATCGTGGTGAAAGCTTTGCTCTTAAGCCCCCTTGTCTGTTTCTCTCTTCTTCTGTCAGTCATAATTCCATATATTGACTCTTAAATGAAAACCAACTCCACACCCCTCCCTCTTTGACCTCTTCTGTCTTTTGTCATAGACTTCCGGCACCGGCAGACCCTGTTTATGCTATGGATGTTGTGAAGTAATTAGAAATTGTATCAAACTGTGAAACTCATAATTACTCATCTCTCTCCCTCCTTCTTTCTCACCCTCTTTAGTCCTCTCAGTGGAATGCCATCTGTCCTCCTCTCTCTTGCTCTCCCTCCTTTCATCATCTTATTTAACCAATTAATCTCCTGTCTGTACCTTTCTTCTGGTGGGCATTGTGCACCGTCTTGTTTAGTTTCATCTCCTTCATTGCGACGGTCTAATAGTTTTAATCTGCTCACTGTATTTCAGTGTGTGTGTGTGTGTGTGTGTGTGAGAGAGAAAGTGCTGAGAATGATTGATGTACTCAAGTCTAAGTGTAAAGTCTTCATGTCTTCTTGCGGTCTCGCAGGGCTTGCAAGATTTTCGAGCGGGTGTGAGTATGAATATCAGCCAGGAATTTGAAGGGTTGGTTGTTTGATCTTGGTGTGTGTTGGCAGCCAGTTATCAAGGATGCTTTACTTTCCGAACACTACACGTCTGTGTGTGTGAGCGAGGCAGTGTGTATCCAAACGTGTTGCATTAGGAAATTTGGCAGCTGCGACAGGGCTAAGGACGAATTGGATTGCATTTCTGCAAAATTTGGGGACGGGATTATAGAGCCCCTATTGGGCTTTATGTGGTGTGTGTGTCAAGACATGGCCTAGTAAGAGGCAACCTGCTGTCTTGCTGCCTTTCCAGTAATCCATCCTTACCACAAGGAACCATCATTTTCACAAAAATATATCATAGGTGACTATTATTGCTGCATAAAAATGTGGTAACATGGTATTAGCCACAGTTTTAAAAATATAAATAATAAACAATAAAAAACAGCAACTCAGACATTTTTACATGATATTCTATAATTGTTTATTTTGATTTGTTTGTAGTTGCATTTTTAGCATTTGGTGTCCCATTAAAGAGACATCCAGTTTTCCTTGGAGAGAGAATTTTTGGATAAGCTATTATCTAACAGAAATCAGTGTGGAAGTAGTTCGTTGTAAATATATATATATATATATATATATATATATATATATATATATATATATATATATATATATATACTGTATCTTTTAAATGCATCTGTCAAGCTCAATTATTAAGTTATTTTGATGACAAACACATTTATTTAACACGAACTATACTTTTTTCCATTTAAAGTTTATTGCTTTTAATAAAATCATGCAGATCTTTCAAACTGTGTTCAGTCATGTGAATCAGGTAATAAAGATGCAACAGTCACCCTAATAAAACAAATAAAAAAATAAATGGCATGTATAATGTTAAGTTTGACCTTCTGAGGTAGACAAATATAGACGTTATATCCAACTTTATTCACATACATTTACGTACATACTCCTGTAAAGCAATATATACTACAGAGTATGGCAAATATCAACTGTTTTTGAATTTTTTTTTTTACTCTTTATATAAAGTTGGATATATATACATATCCATATCATATCCAACTTTGACAAATCTCATTCTCAACTGCTTCATAGCTTGTATCTTCACAAAATATAAACTTTAAGTGGAAACTAATATAAAATGTAAGCCTAAATGTTTTTTATATGGATATAAGAGGGGTTTAAGTCCGATTATGCACACAATTTTTGAATATCATCTAGTACCTGTGGTGGTTTGGAAGAAAGTTTGATTAAACTCTGTAAATATTTTATTGGGGCACACTTATCTAATTCAGCCATTCCAGGGGATATTTCACCCAAAAAGGAAAATTCTATCAATAATTACTAACCCTCATGAAGGGGATAGAGTTCGATACTTTACAGGCACTAACCAAATTGCCTCAATACCATTGAGTCTCGTTGTTCGGTACCAAATTTAAAGATACCCAAGGGGTAAATCTCATCAGTGTCAGTGAGCCAATAAGCCTGCAGCACTAGCTGGTGTGTTTAACTAGAGGCATGGTGCAGATCGATCAATGTTTGCAGTCTGCTCTCCATAGCTCTCGACTAATACACTGAACGCTCTGCACAGTGAGTCCTCGTCAAGTCGACACAAACCTACTAGTTTACACCGGTTACACTCTGAGATGTGTCACACATGTGATGCTGTCATGTGAATGCATCCCAGCCCCTTTAGATGTAACGCTACATTCACACTGGTGTGTTTTTGTTTTAATATGAAAACGATCCTCATCATATACTGGCATTTTTACTTTCTCCGAAAAAGGACAAGCGAAATACCAGAAGTCATTCATTTCCAATGGAGCGTGCAGGAGCTGCGTGGAGTTCTGGTCATATGCAGATGTCCTTTCATACATACTACATGACCGAAAGCATGTTATGTGTCCATTCATGCAAACTATGGAATCATACTAAATAAGACAATAAATACAAATTATATTCTGCTTTTACTCAAAACTCACTTTAAAGCACTATTTAATGTTTGTAATTCCCATTGCCGTTTAATGTGTGTTTTGTCTATGTAATGTTGCTGAAATCAAATGTGTTATTACCTCTGAGTCAGAGCAGTGATCATAGAAGAGAGAAAACAGGCAGACAGCGCTGGAAGCTGCTAATGCTCATCAGTAAACCAGTGGAAAAAATAAATAGAAATCATGATTCTGACGTCTGAGCAATGTGTTTTAATGCCAACAGGCACTAGTAAATGTAAATGTAGCCTAACAGATGTGTTAACTGAAGACTATTTGAGCTTTATTTAAATGTATTGTGTTGGTTAAATTTTTTTCCTTTGTGCATTGGCTCAGGAGGTGAGTCTTTGAGTTTGTATAAACCTCAACAAGCTGAAAAAATTCAAGCAAAGTTTTTTTAGATAATGTAATCTTGTTCAAATTGATTTCATAAAATTGTTATTGAAAAAAAAGTTTCGTTCAGGAACCGGTATCAAAGTCAAGGTATTGTTGTTTTTTTTTTTGTTTTTTTACAATACCCAGCCCTATTGTCATGTCATTCCAAACTCGTAAGAACTCAATCGTTAAAAATAGTCCATGCGACATCAGTGGTTCAACCGTAATTTTATAAAGCTATAAGAATACTTTTTGTGCGCAAAAGAAAATAAAATTATACATTTTATTAAACTATTTCTGCTCTTTTGTTTCTGTCTTCGATGTGCATTCACGAAAGTACTACGACGCACAAGCTGGTATTCTGAGGTAGAACTCAGGTGGGCTGCACCTTGTTTAAAAGCAGAGGAAAACACACAAATGCTGTCGTGAATGCATATGCACATGAAAGAGAAGAAATTGTTGAATAAAGTTATTTTTTGTTTTCTTTGAGCACAAAAAGTATTCTCGTAGCTTCATGAAATTAAGATTAAACCAATGATGTCAAATGGACTATTTTAGTGATGCCATTACTACCTTTTTGGGATTTGAATGTGTCAGTTGCATTGCTGTCTATCCAGGGTCAGAAAGCTCTCGGATTTCATCAAAAATATCTTAATTTGTGTTTTAAAGCTGAACAAACTTCTTATGGGTTTGGAAGGATGCGAGGATGCAAATTGTGCCTGTGAACATTTGAAAAGTTTGTAATTATCATAACTCAGTCGGTTCTATCTCTTTCCTCAGGTCGGTTATGAGAACGCAGGCACAGTGGAGTTCCTGGTGGATAAACACGGTAAACATTACTTCATCGAGGTCAACTCCCGTCTGCAGGTGGAGCACACGGTTACTGAGGAGATCACAGAGTGAGTGTCTCTCGGTCTCTGAATGAATCTGAAAAAGAATGGTTTGAAAATTACAAATCATTCAGTAATGTTGCTATATATATATATATATATATATATATATATATATATATATATATATATATATATATATATATATATATATATGATTTTAAGTAAAATCATTTTAATTCATCATTCATCTTTCAAATTTTTTTTGCCCGTGTTCTTGACACATCTGAACCTCATAAATATATATATATATATATATATATATATATATATATATATATATATATATATATATATAAATTATTTTTTTTTACACAAAGACAAGTGTTAACAAAATGCATAATGGTTCCGTTTTTGACCACCTGACTGTCTGACATTTAGATTCTGAGAAGGTATTCTTTTTTTCGCAAACTAATGACTCCGCTAAATATTCCTTGACATTTATCAAGACATTTTGTGTGGCCAAAAGCAATTAAACTTGCATAAATGTGGGGTGATGTATAGCAGCCCCATAACTCTAATTAACACTCAAAATTTGTATTGTACTACAGCTGTTAAAATGTCCGTGTTGGGAAAAAAAAACATGATAATAAGTGCAAAGATATCATCATGTTAGACCCTTTGAAACCTGTGAGATTCTCAGTGGGCTTGTATCTGAAATGCATCCTTCCTCATTTTAGTAAGAAGCGCACATAGAAGAGCGCTTTGTATAGGAGGAAAGTGGTTTGTTGTTATCTTTTTCATCCCAGAGGCAAAAGACACAGAAGGGAGAGGTTAAATGTGCTAGATTAAATATATAGGTGGGGAAAGGTGATTCTTCTAACACATGATGTCAGCACATTTTTTAAAAAATATGGACTCGATTAATATTGGGCTGAAAGGAAAAAAAAGAAAATCTAATTTAAAAGCTCAAAGGATTAATTAATGTGTCAAAATTGTACGTTTGTACACGTGCACTCTTGGATGAATACGTGTGATTCTAACCTCTCTGGACAATTTTCCATCTTTGCTGCTGGTTCTGACTTAGTGAGTTCGTGGAGCGTGACTGCCTGTGCAGACGTACCAGGGCTCCATTCATTATAAATGTCCATCTTGTCGCATGAAATTGAAGCTGTCAGCTTGCAATTGGCATCGCGTGGCAACCCAGCTCCGAGCGAGAGGCCTTGGAAGCGCATATGACTGTAATGAACTTGATTTCCAGCTCTCTAGCCAGCAGTGGGGCTTGTATGCCAAGGCCTTCACCAGCAGCCACCTTCTGTTCCTCATACTGAGTCACTCTACACCCCACCTGCTCTGCTAACTCACTGCCTTTTAAGCTGCTCCGGGATAAAGTCTTCACACTTATGCTTCAGATATTAAACTTGACCAGTCTGATCACAACATGTGCATCATGTTGGGTCCAATGCCTGTCCTTCTCACTCTTTTCAGCATGTATATTTATGTTGTAGAAATGATTACTATTTTCATAATCCAAAATTAAGAAGTCAGCATCAGAAAAATCTGGACCATTTGAAATATTTTGACTTTAGAAAGGTTTGGTCACTTTATTTTAAGGTCCAGTTAACTATTAACAATGACTTTTGACTCTGTAAACACCTGATTACTGTTTATTAATAGTTATTAGGGATGTATAATATGGTCATACAGAACATGTACTTTATAATAAGTACTAATAAACAGCAATATTAGTAATAGTCAAGCTAATAAGATAGTACTTAATAGCAAAAATGTGTCGCCATAATGAGGGCTACAGAAAGTTTATACTGGATAGATTATTTTTGAGATAAAAAATATATACAGACAGTTTGTCTATTAAAAAAAAAAGTGGGAAACAAATATAAAGTATAATACAAATAAATTAATCAGTGCTGACAGAAACCCATAAAACAGCAAAAGAGGTTATATAAAGTTATTTTCTGTACATTTTTAAAATAAATTTTTTATTCTCATCAGGACAGCAATATTGTGAAACGTTATTACAATATAAAATAAATATTTAATTACTGGGATGGCAAAGCTGAATTTCCAAAGGCCATTACTCCAGTCTTCAGTGTCACAAGATCCTTCATAAATCTTTTTAATATGTTGATTTGTGCTCAAGAAATATTTCTTATTGTGAAATTTGAAAACCGTTGTGCTGCTTAATATTTTTGTTGAAACAGAATACTTGATTTGGATACTTTGATTTACTAGGATTTAAATTCTTTGATAAATAGACATTTTTAAAGATCAGCATTTATTTGAAAACATCTCTTTTAGAATATTCTAAATGTCATTAGTGCCGCTTTTGATCAATTTGTCTTTGCTGAATAAAAGCATTTTTTTGAAGAAATAGTTACTGACCTCAAACTTTTAAACAATAGTTTATATTTATAATATACATTTTTGCAATATTTTTGCTAATAATACACCGCTCTCTTGCATACCATTTAAGTTTACTGAAATTTGCACTATCATTTAGCTTGTATTTTGCTTTTGAAGCAGTCAGATGGGTTTATTAAAGCATGCAAATGACATGAGTGCTTTTTCAGTTGGTTTTCTGTGTGTGTGTGTGTAGGTGTGTGTAGCAAGACGAAAGGGCGGCAAAAATAGGTTCTCTTTTGTGACGAGCCATTTCAGACTCCAGTAAAAAGAGCCTTATTCCTCCTGACCCTTCCTGCCAATTACTTTCTCTTTAATCTCTGGTATTGTTGATCCTGAGACAATCATATTCAGCTGTATATTTGTATGCAGCTGGTCTTTCGTCTGTCCCCCAGTCTCATTCTCTGTGTCGGTGATATGACCTTCATTTGGGCACAGTAATTAAGATCAATTACCCTCTGCCACTCTGTCGCTCCATGCCACTGGCAAGGTAATAAAATATGCCAGCTGCCCATAATTACCCATCATGTTTTCATAATTTGATATCTCCTCCATCTTTGTGTCATTCCTTTGGGTCAGAAAGTCTTAGGACCGTAATAAGACAGCTGACCACAGTGATAGTTGGTGGAAAAACACAGCTGGTACGTTCTAATCTGTTCCTGTCAGTTCTGGTTTATTGTTTCACGATCATTCACTTGGACAATTTACAGTCCGTCTAGTTTCTAATGAATATTGGTTAAAAAAAGGCAAGTTTCAACCTAATTGGCTCTTTTCAATAGCAGCTTTGCTAAACTGGCATAAAGGCAGCAGACAAGAAAAAATAAGTTATTCTCATTTCACACCAGAAGAAAGTCTGATTCTGGTATCAACATCCATTACAGTATAATGAAATCTCTTATAGTATAATATATTGGGGTCGAATGAGAACGGTACATTAGCTCATAAATTTAAGTCATATGCAGGCTTATGTTGGTGTAAGTCATAGCCTACATATTCTGTTTTAAAGATTTTAGGCAAGTGATGGGCTCTATTATGTTGTGCAATAAATATGACAACAGAGTAAATTAATATCATAAATTAATATCCAAAAATGCCTTAAATCAATGACTAATTGTTAGCTTGTATAATCTTTGCATAGCTGCAGTTCTACAGTATATTCTGAAACTAAATAAATAGCCATTCAGTTGTGCATTAAATCTTTTACAGTGTATTTCAGAAGTTTGAGTTTTTTTATTCATTAATGATATTTGCTTGATTTATTTTATTAATTTAGATTTATATTATCTAATTTTATATATCTAATTTTACATTACATTATATAATTAACACATAAACATTTTTAAAAACTTAAATATGCAGATGAAGGTCATTTGGCAATATAATATAAAATAAAATAATATACTATGGTAATATTAAATTGTTATATTACGTTATATTAAACAACATGCATATAATATGGGTGTATCTGCAACTACGGGCACTTTTGACTCTCCAAAAAATTGGAAAAATCAGCTGCTGTGAATTTCAACTTTAACCATCAGAGTCTGTAATGCATATAGAAAGTAGGGCTGTGTACTGTAAAAATTGTTTAACCAGAGCACAGTGGGATCTGCATTTGCAATAATCAATCCTTGTAACATTCAACGTTATTGAACCACTTTTTGTGCAGTATGAGTAAAGGGGGAAAAATAAAAGTGCTTGCAGGATGCTTTAGTTAAATGTATAATATAAAATGTATTTTATAAAAAGACCATATATATTTTTAGACTCCGCTTTAAAGGTTCACAGTTTAAAGGGTTAGTTCACGCAAATTTATATAATTATATATATAATTTTATATATATATATATAATAGCTTACCCTCATGTTGTTTCAAAACCGTAAGACCTCTTTGGAACACAGTTTAAGATATTTTAGATTTAGTCCGAGAGCTCTCAGTCCCTCCGTTGAAGCTGTGTGAACAGTATACTGTCCATGTCCAGAAAGGTAAGAAAAACTTCATCAAAGTAGTCCATGTGACTACTATATACAGTATATGTGATCATCGGATTGGTTGAATTCTACAGGATTTCTGCAGGATTGCTTTATTTGAAAAAGTTGTAATAGTTTTAGTTAACTATTCAAACAATGGTGCAAATAAATAAATAGCTGATATGAGACATTTTATTACATTAAATTAATTTTCTACAATTAAATTAAATTAACATTTGAGTTAAATTACATTTTTAATTAAATTAAAATGAGCCTGACCCTTTGACCAGAACAAGCTTCTGCGTGGACCAGACTTGATGCAGATGCTCAAAATTCCGGCTACACATTTCTCCTTGATTATGCAGAAGCCAGCAAGTGCATGGCGAAGAGTTGATTGAGTGCTTCAATTCTTCACTCACTGCCTCCTTCCACGCCTCACAGCTGTGCAGTTATGCCTTGACTTTTCACGCTTATTCTGCATTCATGTTTGTTTTCTGTGTGTGTGAGAGAGTGCATGTCCTTTGTGTTGGTGTGTGTGTGGGTGCACTGTCTCTAGGTGACCCTGGTAATGGGTTTCTAATTACTTTGGGTTGTTGCTAAATTGCAGCTGCTCATTTGTATTGGTCCATTTTTGCAGGGAAGAGATTGGACAAGGGCATTAGGGGGCTTGGAAAGACGGAGTGATGAAAGTGCAGGAGAGAGAGAGGAAATAGACACTGAGAGAGAGAAGCAAGATGAATGAGGCAGATGAACCTTTCTCACCTAACAGGGGACCGGCTGAGACATTAGTGCATTGTTGTAGTGTGTTTTCTGCAAGCGTATTGATTTACTTTTTAATGGACGGCCAACTAATGGTATAGATCATTACGGGACGTGTGAAATGCCAAAAGTTTTAAGGGTGAAAGTTAGCTGGAGAGAAGACTTGGTAATTAAAGGTCAAATATGAATTTAAGGGGAATGGTGTAGGAGGAAAGAATCTGATGTATGTGAGGTTTTTATTTTCTTTTTTTTACTAAATGTGGACTACCCACACGAACCCATTGCTCTCTCTCCATGGCTGATTTCAGTCCTTTGTGGGTTTGTTCTTATGACCTTTTGCTTGTGTAGTTTTGCATCAGATAATGGAGTGCTGTTTACTGTCAATGTGATTTTACTTGTTTGGATTTGTTGTGGTATTGATGTGTAAAGCTTCTGTCCTTTCTGATTTGGCTCTGAATGGAGCAGATAAAAAAACGAGCGTTCCTAGGAGGCCCTTGAGAGCCCTCTATGTGATGACAGAGACTTGATCCGTGCCAGAATCCCTCTCCAGGAGTTTTTGTGTGTTTTTCCTTAGCAGCAGGTAACAATAGGCTGATCGGCTCAAGCACTTTGTCAACAGTGGTGTGTAATGATGCTGTTTAAACAGGCTGGTTGGACCCGACACCTGCACACACTTCTGACCAGAGATAAGACTGAGGGACAGTGTTCCCGTTAATCTGTACAGGGGCTCAACTGTGCTCCTCTGATGTTATTTCTACGCAGACTGGAAGAAATATTAAACACTGAAATCAGACCCAAACGTTTGTGTGAAAAGATGAGATTTATTGAATTTGAGTGGTCGCTCGATTGTCCTTTGTCCTTTGTTCATTCTATGTAATTCTGTTATCCTTTCTAGCTGTTGTTATATAATTTTGTCCTCCTTTTCAAGCTGTCACTCTCTGTTGTTTTGTCATACATTCTAACTGTCGCTTTTCTGTCCTTTCTTGCTGTTGCTTTGTAGTACTGTCATCCTTTATAGCTGTCGCTCAGTTGCTCTTGTCATTCTGTCTTTCTTTCTAGCTGTCGCTCTGTCATTCTGTCATCCTTTCTAGCTGTCGCTCAGTTGCTCTTGTCATTCTGTCTTTCTTTCTAGCTGTCGCTCTGTTGCTCTTGTCATTCTGTCTTCCTTTCTAGCTGTCGCTCTGTAGCTCTGCCATCCTTTCTAGCTGTCTGTGTTGTTCTGTCTTCATTTCTAGCTGTTGCTCTGTCATTCTGTCATCCTTTCTAGCTGTCGCTCTGTCATTCTGTCTTTCTTTCTAGCTGTCGCTCTGTCATTCTGTCTTTCTTTCTAGCTGTCGCTCTGTCATTCTGTCATCCTTTCTAGCTGTCGCTCTGTCATTCTGTCTTTCTTTCTAGCTGTCGCTCTGTCATTCTGTCATCCTTTCTAGCTGTCGCTCAGTTGCTCTTGTCATTCTGTCTTTCTTTCTAGCTGTTGCTCTGTCATTCTGTCATCCTTTCTAGCTGTCGCTCTGTCATTCTGTCTTTCTTTCTAGCTGTCGCTCTGTCATTCTGTCATCCTTTCTAGCTGTCGCTCAGTTGCTCTTGTCATTCTGTCTTTCTTTCTAGCTGTCGCTCTGTCATTCTGTCATCCTTTCTAGCTGTCGCTCAGTTGCTCTTGTCATTCTGTCTTTCTTTCTAGCTGTCGCTCTGTCATTCTGTCATCCTTTCTAGCTGTCGCTCAGTTGCTCTTGTCATTCTGTCTTTCTTTCTAGCTGTCGCTCTGTCATTCTGTCTTTCTTTCTAGCTGTCGCTCTGTCATTCTGTCTTTCTTTCTAGCTGATGCTCTGTCATTCTGTTATCCTTTCTAGCTGTTGCTGTGTTGCTCTGTTATTCTGTCATCCTTTCTAGCTGTCGCTCTGTTGCTGTCAATCTGTCATCCTTTTTAGCTGTTGCTGTCATTCTCTCATCCCTTCTAGCTATTACTGTCATTCTGTCATCCTTTCTATCTGTCGCTCTGTTATTCTGTCATCCTTTCTAGCTGTCGCTGTGTTGCTCTGTTATTCTTTCATCCTTTGTAGTTGTCACTCTGTTATTCTGTCAACCTTTCTAGCTGTTGCTCTATCGCTTTGTTGCTCTTTAATTCTGTCATCCTTTCTAGCTGTTTTTCTATCGCTCTGTTGCTCTTTAATTCCATATTCCTTTCTAGCTGTTTCTGTGATGTTCTGTCGTCTAGCTATTGTTTGATCTATCTGTTGTGCTTTCCAACTGTCGATTTGTGTATGTAGGTGTCAGAGATGGGAATTCGAGTTAGTGACTCAGACTCGAGTCACACTCAAGTCATATTTTAATAGACTTCACACTTGACCTCAAACTCGACCTTAAATTACTCCAGACTTGATTAGAGGAAGAGGAGTTGTGAATTTTTTAAAAGCAACTCTACTCTTTTATCCTTAAATACTTATATAACTGATATTCAAAAGGCGGACTGCATCTTCACCCTGGCATCTATCCTGTCCACAAACCGTAACAGCAGCACCAAGTGAGCAGCACGTCAAAACAGCGGAGCAGATCACATAACAAGCGCTCAGGGTCGTTTATGGCAAATATCTTTCAGCCCTATATACTCAAGTATTTTTATCTAAAGCCAAATGCGCTTCATGCAAGACTTTTCAGCTTTTTCAGACATTTCTGATCTACATTTAGCATTATTAATATATAGGCTAAGAACATTTCAAAAGAATAATGTAATTATAATTGGGAAAATTGTTGTTAGATGCTAGGATAGAACTAAAACTTTGAAACTGCTAGTTATCTTTCTTTTCTGCTCAATATTAAAATGTTTTGATTATTGTAGATAATGTATTTAAGTAAAATATAAAAAATAGTATAGATTTCAGGAGCAAAACCCTGAACAGAAACAGTATTTTTTTCCACCACATGGCCTCGTATGTATCTTTTTTTGTCCTTTGCTTGAAAGAAAATATAGACGCAGCACCTCTTGGAACTTTATTTGAATAGATGTAATATCCATGTCACTTATTTCCTTATGTGTCATGGTAGATTGGACACTTTGATTATAGAAAAGCATATTAAACATGGTAATGGATTAAAACAAAGCCTATAAATAACAGGCTGGATGTACATTAACCTTAACACTTCTTTTTTAACAAAGCAGATCATAGATGATATATGTTCTCTATAGCCTATAAAACAGCTTCATAAATTGGAAGATTTCAATATATGAGGATTATCAATGGGATTTTTTACGGAGCCAATAAATGATTTGGGACTCGATTCGGACTGTGACCAAAGACTTAGGACTTGACTCATACTCCAAGTTAAATATTTAGAGTCTCTGTTAGGTATTAATGTGCATGTACAATCTCTAGATAATATTGTTTTAATTTTAATACTATATTGATATTAATTAATAGTCATTATTATTAAAATGTTAAAGGGGGGGTGAAATGCTATTTCATGCATACTGAGTTTTTTACACCGTTAAAGAGTTGGATTCCCATGCTAAACATGGACAAAGTTTCAAAAATTAAGTTGTACGTTTGAAGGAGTATTTTTGCTCCAAAACAACCTCTTCCGGTTTGTCACAAGTTTTGGAAAGTTTTTTTCGAGTATGGCTCTGTGTGACGTTAGATGGAGCGGAATTTCCTTATATGGGTCCTGAGGGCACTTCTGCCGGAAGAGCGCGCGCTCCAGTATAGCAGAGCACTGAGAGGCTGAGCACAGCCTGATCAGAGCGAGAGCGTCGCGAAAAGTCACAAAAGAAGTGTGTTTTTGGTTGCCAGGGCAAGACAACCCTGCACAGATTACCAAAAGAGAAACAGCATTAAGGGACCAGTGGATGGAGTTTATTTTTACAGAGCATCAACGGAGTTGTGCAAGTGTTTTTGTTTGTTCCCTGCATTTCGGATTGCACATCGTTTATTTCTTAAGGATAATGCAGTCCCAACGAAAAAGGGTCACGATCGTGTGTTGGAACCACATGCGGTTTCAAATATCTCTGTGTTGTTAACTTAGCTATCAGCGCATAAGCACATCAAGTAAACGACATGCGATGTTGTCATCAAACTGCACTTTCCACATGTACAGCTTAAAAAAAAGAAGAAAAAAAAAGACGACATAAAGTGGAACTTAGTCATTTTCCAAAACCGCTAAGCAAATATATAAAGTTTCAGTACATACCACATAGAGACACCTTTGCTGATGCTGCTCTTGTTAAATTTCAGCCTCTGGATCTGTGTCACAGCTTCCAGACGCTCTCAACACAAAAGCCTACTGGCGCTCATGATTCTTTAGCTCCGCCCACACGTCACGCCTCCAGCCGGTCGTGTTTTTCCGGGAAAAATCGGTACAGACTATCTTTCTCTTATAAATATAATAAAAATAAAGACTTTTTGGAGTCTTTGCAGTACTACTCTATAGGTACTCAAGATTAACAGGATATTGAGTGAAAACGAGCATTTCACCCACCCTTTAATTTATATATTAATATGTTAACTACTTAAATTAATTGACATCTATATATATCCCTTAAGTGATTTGTTCATTTTTTTTTTCCTTAAACTTTTATATAATTGTATTAGGGAGTAGAAAATTAGAAAATATCAGTAATTAAATCGGTATATGACATTAAAATTAAAATGATCAGTATATGACATGAAAAAAGGTTTCTGCTATTGTTAATATTGCAAATAATAATATTGACAAAAATATATTATTAATATGTTGTAGAATTATCATTTTTTTTTAAATATTCACATTTATATATATATATATATATATATATATATATATATATATATACATATATATACATATATATATAAATGTTTAGCCATTTACAATTATTAAATAACTTTCTTTTACATTTAAAAAATGTATTATTTGTATTTGTATTATTTGTACCATTATCTACCCTTGAACCTTTATACACGGGTAGAGAAAAAAATTGAATATATCAATCGTGTATTCAGTCATTATATTTTGTTAAAATTAAAAAGTGTGTGTTAAACATAGTCAACAAAATTTAGAATAGATATTGATGAGGGAATATTGTCACACATCAGACTTTGACTTTCTCTTGTCTTGGATACTCGTGTCGTCATTTGTTGATTTCTTTAAATTCTGGTAGCAGGAGCATTGGAAGATATTAAAC
This sequence comes from Carassius auratus, assembly GCF_003368295.1. NCBI lineage: Eukaryota > Metazoa > Chordata > Actinopteri > Cypriniformes > Cyprinidae > Carassius > Carassius auratus. Next base: position 12,244,617 of record NC_039263.1, on the reverse strand, counting down.
ATTGTGGAAGAACACACACAGACACACACAGTCAATCACACAACAACACACTGTCACTCAGGGGCTCAGTCTGTGTTGTATTACTGACTGGGATTGTTCCACTCCCACATAATTTCTGCATATGCTGCTGCCTGGCTTTGGCAATTAAAATGGAATAGCGAATCAGACTGAATATATTAACATGGCTCCCCCACCTCATCACTGAGCAGCTTCCATCACCATTCTCATGCTGCTCACTGCAGTCGCCTCTGTTCTGCTGTCCTCCTTTTTCTCTCTGCTCTCTTGTTTTGTCTGTCTCCAGCTCCCAGTCTTCATTGTTTGTGTCTCTCTTCAGCACTCTCTCACTCTTTCTCATCTGTCTGACTGTAGGCTGCTTAAATGCAGTGGTGTCTGGAGATTTGAAGGGTACACGATGGCAGTTTGGGAGTAGCAAGTGTGGGAGTGTTTTTTTTTTTGGTAAATGTGAAATGCAATGTTTCAGAAAGCATTGACCAGCACTGTGATTCATTCATGTGGTACATGTTCCTGAATCAACATCCTTTGTTGCTCCTCAAACAACAGACCTAAATTATCATTGCAGAATAAAATAAAACTGCAATTAATTATTCAACCCCTTTTCTGAAGTCTTTTTTTTATTGCAGTTTAGTGTGTGTGTGTGTATGTATATTTATGTATGTATGTATATGTGTGTTGATTCAGCTGCCATTTGTTCTTCTTGCATACAAATCACATTAAGCTTATTTCAGAATATTGAATATTGACAATTCTATAGTAAAAGACAGAACAACCACTCTTCAACCCTTCTGCCTAACAGTTCAGATTGCCATACAGTTGAAGATTGAAGACGCTGATGACACACTTTTAAGAAATGGTTGATTTATCAGCCGTAGTCTATTGTATTATCCCATATAATGCACCGTTGCCTGGGATTTAAATGCATGCCAGGAAAAAAAGAGTCAGAGACAGATGAGTCATTGCTTAAAATGCCACTATTAGTGCATTCTCATCTCATTCTGATGCTTTAAAAACAGGTTAGTTATGAAACAAATATTAAAATCTGTTCTGGATCTATAGCAGATCAGGGTATTGTATATTTTGGGATGTTTGGTAGGTGATGCATGTTTGCTGAATCAGAGTCTGTTCACTGAATAGAGCAACTATCTTTTTAAGTTATTGTTTCGCATTATTATGGAAGTCATTGTAGCTTCTAGGCTTGGATTGCTTGGAGTAAGTATTGCTATGGGAGCAGTATAGATGCATATAGTCTGGAGAAGCTTGAGCGAGAGAGGTAAGGGAGCGTGGAAGTGAACATTGTGCCCTTGAGACTGGGTCAGTGGTCCCTGATGGCAGTGATTTTATGAGTAGTTTTCACTGCTGCAGATTCTTCTTCTTGTCTAGCTCTGAAAAGCCAAACTGCTAAATAGATTATGCATTGATTATACACTCTTGGGTCTTGAGACAACTTTGTAAATAAACAACTTTTAAGAGCTGTTTTTTTTGTTGTTGTTAATTTTGCAAATTCCCTAGTTATTGGCTTAAATAGTCTCTTCTGATTCATGGAATATTGCAGTAATATTGTTTATTATAAATGTGTTAAAAGTGTTAAAGTTAACATCTGATTTGTTTACGTGTGTGTGTGTGTGTGTGTGTGTGTGTGTTTCTTTAAAAGAAAAATTTCTTCCTGACAGAACAAAGAGATTCATTTTCCAAATAAACTTCTTTTCTTTTATAAGGTTTCAAAGTTGCATATTTATTTGTCTAAACCGTCAGATGAGCCCATTCGTTATTCTCAATTCATTCTTAATTTAAATTCAGTTCTAGATTTCTCAGTTTATAATAAATATTTGATATGACAGTTGTATTATTTATATATCAGATTGTGTTGACATACTGTGTGATGGGCAAATAAGGAAAAATAAGTTTTGTGAGTAAATGGAGGTTGCATGAAAGCATAAGAGAATACTTCTGCATCCAAAATAAGTCCATTGAAGTACATATAAGCCTTAGTTTTAAGTTTGTTTGGTGGGTTTCTGAAAGATTACCTAACATTAATGCTAACATAGCGTTACTAAGAACAGCTTTTAAAGCTTTTGAATGCAGAATTAATGTCTTAACCATTTTAGCTCATCCACACTGACTTGCCTTGTCAGTTGAGGAACTGCAGGGACAGTTTTTATGGGTTAAGTGTCTTGATCAGTTTTTTCATTCAACTTGCAACCTTATTGTTTGCTGCTCTGATCCCAAATAAATCATCTGATGAATGTCATTTTAACAATTCCAGATCTGCTGGAGTATTTACATGATGAAAATGATAGGGATAATCCATTAAGCTGATTTTGATGTTTCATTTTGTAATTATTTCAGCTTGCAGCTATAATGACCAGAGTTCATGTGAGAAATGTTATCATTAGACAGCAGTGTCATAAAGACGTATGCGTGCAATATTCAGAGCCTGTTTATACCATTGTTAAAAAATTAATGAGGCCTAGCCAGATAATGTTGAGAGCTGTGCAAATATATTGCCTTTGCCATCACCATGTGTGTATGTGCATATGAATGTGTTGCCGCAGTGTTATCGAAAGCATGCTGTGCGGTATATATGTCGGCCTTCGAGAAATCCCACAATTTCTAAATACCTCCTTGCTGGAGATAAAAAAGGCAGACACTTTGTAGCATAAATTATTGATGCACAGCATGAATGCAAATACGATCTCACTTTTCTTTTATTGGTTAAAAATATTTTCAGACCCCCTGGTGCTTTCAGGTTCTGTCTCGCATATGCACTTTTTCATTTGATTATTCATTCATCATAAAGTTTTAGCCTTTTGAATGCCTTTTATTCCTTCTAATATATGGTGAGACAAACATTACTAATGTGGAATAAATACCTCGTAGCGTTTCCCGTACACGCCAGCATTGATTCCAAACAAAAGCCTGCAGATTCATAGCATTTCTGTTTCGAAAGTATATGCATCTTTTCTCCCATTAGAGTCAACCCGGTTCCCTCCTCTTTGCGCCTGTAAGAATGAAATTGACCTGATATATGAGGATTAGGAATTGTGGGACATGAGAAATGAGTTCGGTAAATCTAGGGTGAGTAAATATATCAGAGTGATTTATATGGCTCTTAATAAATCCAACTTTACACCAGGGAAAGCACTTATCCAATAAGATGGCAGATTCAGCCAAATGTAACCAATCAGCCCCGGAAAAGCCTGGTTCATTCAGTTGAGCTGAGGGAGTGATTTAATTGTGAAGCTATTGAGGCCGGATCAGGCGCTAGCTGTTAGCCATGAATCTAGCAGGCATTTCCTGTTTGTATGTCGCTGAGTGACTCGCTCCTTTCCTTCTACAATCCCCTCATCCTACTCTTTGTGCAGTGTTATGAAGCGGATTGCTAGTTGTCAAGCCGGTCTAATAGAAGTTATTGGAGCAAGCAGACATCTTGCACATTGTCACCTCACTGTGGTGAATGCTGCCACGACGTGTTGCCCTGCTGGATTGTCAAGCAGTTGAAAATGGTTCGAGTGAATCTGTTGTGATTCCAGATCGCTGAAGCAAGGGGTCTGGCCTGATAACGTGCATTCATTTGGAGCGATAAAGTGTCGGGGTTTGATGTGATCTTTATGGCTGTGGGGCCCATGGCAGGATGTGTTTTTGTTGTTTACCAAATGCAATATAACCTTTGTCTCTGTTTTTCTCTGTGTGTCTCACTCATCCAGTGTGGATCTGGTTCACGCTCAGCTGAGAGTGTGTGAAGGTCGCAGTCTGCCCGAGCTGGGCTTGAAACAGGACAAGATACGGATCAATGGTTACGCCATCCAGTGCCGAGTGACCACGGAGGACCCGGCACGTGGCTTCCAGCCTGACACGGGAAGATTGGAGGTAGGTTAACATCCTACATTCAACAGCTGGGCTGTCACACATTTCTCCTCAGCCATGTTTCCAGAGAGAAAAAAAATTAAAGGGGACATATAATGTTGCTAAAAAGAACATTATGTTGTGTATTTGGGTTTATGCGGTTTAAGGTTAAAAAACACATTATTTTCCACATACTGTACATTATTGTTTTTCCTTTATGCCCCGCCTTTCTGAAACGCGTCGATTTATACAAAGCTCACCGTTCTGAAAAGTGAGCCAGCTGTCCAGTGTGTTGTGGTTGGCTGAATACCTCAAGGGTGTGACAGAAATATTACACCCCTTAACATATTGTGATGCCGTCTCCCGGTACAACCAGACAAAACCAATAAAACCCATTACAAACAAGGCATTTGTTGCATCCACAAACTATTCCAACAACTAAAATATGATGAATTGTTTTGATCCAGAACGGGATTTTAAACATAAGTGTTTGTCCCCTTGTGAGAGACCGTTTAAATAAAATGTATTACATTATTTTTAACAAGTCTAAATGAAGATTTATTTCTCTTTTTACTGTTAAACATACTGCTATTAAGAGAGAAAAAAAAATTGCAATTAATGTTGTGATTTTTGATCAAATTTCTGATCAGTCCTTCATTTTCATGGTGTCATTTTTATGTGCAGGCTATATATATATTATTTTTTATTTATTTATTATTACTACAGTATATTATTATTATTATTATTATTGTAGCAGTTAAAAAATGACATTACTCATATCAATTTCATCTGAATATCAGTTATTTTTTTTGTGTGCGTGAGTATCTGCACAGGCCATTTTAAGTTCCGGACTGTCTCAAATGACGTACAAAACGCCAAATGGTCTTATTTCATGATTCAGGTGGGTGCTCATTGACTGCTGTGCCCCCCTGATGAGTTTTTTTTGGTTGACTGGTAAAGTTTAAACCCCTGGAAGGACCACTATGGCTGACAGACACTTCTCCCAAATATTGGACTTGGCCGAAAGTTTTTGGTGTAAATCGGACACTGACCACCACAAACACATCCCAAACACGCTCTTCTGAAGTGTGTACCTGCATGTGGTGATATCGCAGAGGTGTGAAATTATCTGAAATGTTGCTGACAGAAGCTTTTACCTTAGGGCCATAAGGGAATTATTTATTTCTGGATGAATAATTGAACAAATATTGATATCAGATTTCTCTGCCCAGTCACTGTTGAGCTGCAAGCCTTACATCGGTCCAAATATCTCACAGATGCAACTTGTGCTGTCTGTCTGTCTGTGCGGTTATTTGGTTTTGAGCCACAAGGTTAACCGGGGTCTCTGAGGGTCTCTGATTGAGATCTTGCAAGCTAGATGTGTATATATACATAGAAATAGCCCAAGGAGTCGACTAGCCCACAAACCCCACGCTGGAATCATCCAGTTGTACCCACATTCCGTCAGCTCATTGGCTAGACAACCCCGTATGGTCCAGATGCATCATCTCTCTTCAAATCTTTGTTCTTCCATTCAGCCACAGGGTCTTGCCTGTATCAAAAGAGAGCTGGATCTGTCTGATAAGAATGTTCCTCCATTACCTTTAGAAAACTGTTTGGCACTCAGCTTCAAAGACTGACGTGGACATCATGTGATGTTGGAAGAATGTTTCCATGCAGATGGAGAGATGAAGGGAGAGGGGCGGGAGAAGCAGGGAACTTGGGCGAAGTTTAAATGTTATTGAGATTCCTTCAGAATGGTCTTCTGCTTTTGCCAGAGCTAAAACAGAGAAAGCGAATTCACCTAACGGAGTGTGAGAGATAATATGAGATGGTTGTAAGAGGGGGAAAAAAGAACTTGAGTGACCATCCCTGATCCAGAGGATGATAGCTTCAGCATCAGATTGAATGTAGTGGGGAATTATGGGTATGTATTGGCCGATAATTAGGCTGAGAGTCTAGACAGCTGATTGAGAAAGATAATAAACCAATGTTCCAAATTAAACACTCACCATGAATGCAAGAATGAAAATTGTCTTTGACGATTAAATAACACCAATACAATCCAGTTAGTCTGTAACTTTATTAAGACCGGCAATAATCTTATAATCGTATAATCACATTGTATGAATGATGGACTGACCATTTACATCAGCTTAAAATTGCAAACTCTCTGCAACTTCTTGCAAATGTTGCGATGACTTATGACTTTACTTCAGTGCAAATGTATCATCTGAAGCTTACATAGAAGATGCTTTTTTTCTGTTAAATCCAGCCTATTTCTTCCATCAATTCTATAAAACGATGCTTTGGGATGGCTTACGGTTTAAAAAGGTCGCTTAATTTGATTGCCACCTTACAAAAAACTAAATCCATATTTTATACCACAATCATATTTCTGGATGTTTCATTGAGAATGGTGCTCATAAGTGTATGATATTGTCTGACTATATGTATTAGTATGTTTTGTGGGTTTTTTTGCAAGCACACATTGATCTGTGTTCTTTGTTAAAGGAAAAATGGCTAAATCCTCTTGGGAGATAAAACATATTTGAAATAAAATATTGGAAAATACACAGTCTCTCACACCCACCACTGGCTGTAGGTCTGAATGATAGTGACTATACGCAATAAAACCACAATAGTTTAGTTAATGATCTGGAACCAAATCAGCATATAGAAATGATTTCTGAAGGATCATGTGTCACTGAAGACTGGGGTAATGGTTGATGAAAAAAAAAGGTAAAGTAACATTTGTACGTTTAATTTTGAATTTAATGTTTCTTGAGGCTTTGGATAGGAACTTGTGGAAAAAAGGTGAGACCGAGATGGAGAAAGGCCGTGCTGTGTGAAGGTATAATCAGCCTCGCGTTAGATCTTCTTCCATTTCAGTATGTCAACACAAGCTCTCCTGTGTTTGTGTGCAGTAGCGACTGATGTGAAAATAAGGCCGCAGGTAAAGAGAAAAGCGCCGCTCTCTCGATTCCTCTGTCTGCTTGGAAGTTTCTCCTCACTTTCTGACGTGTCTGATGTCGTGCTTCAGAGAGAAAAGAGGACGGGCGGTGTGCGGGTCGGCAGAGCTCTTGCCTTTGTTGGAGGGAAAATAAGTGCATAATGGGTAAAGTGAAGTGCCAGGATGAGAGCGTGCAGGGAACAGGCACTGAGAGCTCTTCTGCGCTTTTGTTTCTAAGGGATAAAAAAAAATATGGCTGTTGTCTGAAGGGTGCTCTCTGTAATCAAATGAGAGGGAAGGAGAGGAGAAGGTAGAAGCATTTAGTATAACATGGTGCATCAGAGGAAATATGGTCTATATATGGGCAATTATAGTCTCATCTTCTCTCTAATTCCTCAGATATGAGGCTCGGGTGATTTATATGTGTAGTTTCAGATGTGAACTGTTATAGGGTCTGAGCTTTGAATGCAGACTTTATTTAAGCGAAGCTATGAAATAAATTACGAGCCACTTTGATGGTGGTGGTACTCGTTTTATCCTCATGTTGCATCTGTGTGCAAGCAAATGTTGGTTCAGTAACACGTCGGCTCTTGCTGGCGCGCTGAGAGAACATAATGCTGATGAGGAGGATCGAGTGATTTGCATTATCATCATAATAAACATAATTATGTTGTTGAATGTGCTGATGGTAAATACTGCTGTGGTGGAAATGGGAGTCCATAATTCACGAGGCGAAGAACAGCGTCGCTCCTCCATTTGCTTTCTAGTTTGATAAATGGAATTTCAATCTGCAGAGGAAGTTGGTGATTTGTGCTTCTTTGGCTTCTGCACCTTAGCTTTTAGCTTTTTCCCTTGGGTGGATCCTCACTAGTCATTTAGGTGATTGTGATTAGCCGTTTCTATGAATAGGTAAGAGATAAAACCTGAATGTAATATAAAATTGAATTATGTCAATTTAATTTATCTCCTAACATTTAAATTATATTTCCTTATTTTCCTTTTTTATTTTCTGTTTATTTTATGAGGTTTTCACATAAAGCAGACTTTATTTCCTAGCAATAAACATTAACATAAGCATAAAAAAAAAAGAAATAAAAAATGCTCAAACTAGGTAACAGGGTTGGAGGTTTAGCCTAAATTAAGCTGCCAAGCTAGGTTTCTCATAAATCAAAGAAAAATATGTAAACTTTTTTTTCTGTTCTTTCAAACAATACATGTAACATTTGGATAGTTTATGCTTACAAATGCAATCAGAATGACAGTTTTGTAAAAAAAAATGATAATATACAATAATTATTTACATTTTATGCTTTCAAAATGCTTAAAAAAAATAGGGTTAAAGTTATGTAACGTAATCATTTTATTATTATAGTATTATTCAGTTTTTAAATTATTAATAATGAATATAATAGCAATTAAATTGTTTATGACATTGGTGTATGATTTTTAATTAATGAATAAAGTAGTGGGGGTCTGTATTAATCTCCATTACAGAAACTCTTAGGGATCTACTTTTCAAATGACGAACTCAACGAGATCTACTAACAAAAAACAAACGTGTATATCTTTATATTGAATTATTCTAATAATTAAATAAAAATTAATGTTTCATTGTTCAATTTTAACTTTATATTACTTTGTAAATACCTACAGCATGATAGATTACGACAGCAAGGATAAGATTGTGTGAAGTCGATGAGCTAATTTGGGATGCCCGAAGGGTAATGGCACTATATTCCGGGCTCATTGCCCAAAAGATTATCGTTGGCGACATCTGTGACTCCTTTCAATTGTTTATTGCGATATCACAAAGTTTCGTTATAATCAATGAATCTCTCTACCTCACAAACAATCTATTTTTTACATTGTGTATAAACTGGGCCTGCATTTACCTTATAAAAGATGTGTGATCTACCAGCATTGACTTTGGGAAAGACTTGTTGGTCAACTCTTTCTTAGAGTGTACAGACATGTGATGTGCTTAAAACTAGCTACTTTTCATTTTAGGCTACTTTGAAGTTAAATTCTAGTTCATATAGCATATCTAATAGTCCTTGCGGGATTTGTGCCTCTAATGATTAAAGTGTGCCCTATTCCTGGAAGTGCCTGTTAATGTCTGTTCATGTAAACAAATGCTAAGATATTTATTTCCCATCTTAATGGCTGCAGATTGACCATAGGTTAATATGCTACTGTCTCTATGCTAGGCCTCTTGCCAAGTTAAAATATTGCTCGCTTACGAAAGTCCACCAGGAGCCCTCCGGTCATTGTTCATAGAGATTCCAATTAAAGAAAACAAATGGAGGATGAAATGCCATGCTGAAAAATTTCTGGGATAGATTCATGCCTCCTAGGTAGGTGTAAAGCATATGTTGATTTGTGTGGCACTGCCTCGCTGGCTCCGTGGGCATCTCTGGAGCAGATCTCCATGACCACAAGCCTTTCATCTTTCATCCTGCCTGCCAATAATACACACAGAGTACCCTGAGAAAGAGCCATCTCGCGTCTTCCTTTATTAGAGAGGGAATGAGAAAATATTGTTTTCTCTTCCAGATGGCTGGCGCGAGACTTGTCTCCTCTTGTTTGCGTGACATGCTCCTCTTTTGTAGATTGTAACTGATGACAGTGCATTTCCTCGCCGCCCTTCACCTGAGGTATGAATCCGAGACAAAACCGATTCTAGCGTTCCCTCGCCGCAGCTCCGTCGGAGTCTGCTGCCGTTTTATTCACAGATGCAAACTCCCTCTGCCGCCACGCAATTTGAAACAATGCAGCTCCGTCAAGAGTCACATTGCCAAGCTGTCATTTCCAGACACAAATGCGCATGGGAAACGCCTTGGGACTGGGTGTTACTGCAGAGGTTGCATTGGTATTCTGAAAATGGCAGCTGCTTCGCAGGCCATTTACAAACATTATTGAAGAGGTGGCAAAACTCCCTCAAGAGCGTCAGCACATGGATTGGAGTGTAGGCACATTTGAAGATATACTCTGTCACTTTCTGATGTTCCCAAAATATGCTACACGTATTCAGTGTGCCACAGGCTATTTGTTCTTGGAGAAGTTCAATATGGGTGACTAGTCAAATTGATCTCTTGTTAAACACGGTGTTAACAAACCAATTGCAGTTCAATTAACGGGATAGTTTCCCAAAAATCTTTTACCCGCCCTCTAGCCATTCCAAACCTGAATGACTTTTATTCTTCTGTGAAGCACAAAATAAGATTTTTGAAAAAAGTTGGAGTACAAAATGCAGTTGGACCCCATTGACTTTCATTGTATGGCCAAAAAAAAAAAAATTATATATACTTTTCAAAATATCTACTTTTTGTTTTTCTGTTTCAAGGAAGAATGAAAGTCATACAGGTTTTGTATGATACAAGGGTGAGGAAATGATTGAAAAAAATATGATTTTGTTTATTGGTTAGACCTGCCCTGCGATGCATCATTTTAGCTACAGGCTCTTTGCAGTATTATTCAGTTCAGTGCAGTACTGATGCACAGTGATTTATAAAGGACCTCAGAGGAACACTTAAAGCTCATAAGACTGGAAATGGATCCAACAGGAGTTCTGAAGCCTCAGGCATCCAGCTAAAGACTAGCTGATTGTTCAGCAACAGTACTGGCACAGTGCTTAATGGTCTAAAATGCTCAATACCAACACCCAAAACTCATCCCAACTGAAGAACTGAGGCGATGTAATGAGGTGGAGCTGCGTTTGCTGCCTCAGGGTCTGTATGTCTCACAATTATTAAAGAATTCTTAGCTGTTCAAGGACAGAATTTATGTTTTATCCGAATATAAAGCTGACTTTCTGTTATCTGAAACAGGCGATGAGTCAGCACAATCAAAATGACCAAAAATTCCAGAATAAATCGAAAACCGGAAGCCGAAGTCATAATTTTGTCATGGTCTTATCTGTAGAAGACCAAGGAGGACAGTATATTCCAAAATTTCATTTATGTAAACTGAATGGTCTTTTTAATCTCCACATATGTTTTCGAAGCCACAGAAAGCACTTATTTTCCTGAACAAAGGCTCTTTTTAGAGATTTCAGTATGCACACTGCAGCTTGTCTGAAAATTGTCTAAATCACACCTTTTGCAGATTATTTGCTTTAAATTTTAAACTACCATCTACGAACCTTCATGTCAAAACTGCTTTTTGTTTATTAAAAATGAAATATATTATGTCTGGAATTAAACCTTGCTTTGCTTTCATGTTATATACAGGTGCATGTCAATAAATTAGAATGTTGTGGAAAAGTTCATTTATTTCAGTAATTCAACTCAAATTGTGAACTCGTGTATTAAATTCAGTGCACACAGACTGAAGTAGTTGAAGTAGTTGTAGGTTCTTTTAATTGTGATGATTTTGGCTCACATTTAACAAAAACCCACCAATTCACTCTCAACAAATTAGAATATGGTAACATGCGAATCAGCTAATCAACGCAAAACACCTGCAAAAGTTACCAGAGCCTTCAAAATGGTCTCTCAGTTTGGTTCACTAGGCTGCACAATCATGGGGAAGACTGCTGATCTGACAGTTGTCCAGAAGACAATCATTGACACCCTTCACAAGGAGGGTAAGCCACAAACATTCATTGCCAAAGAAGCTGGCTGTTCACAGAGTGCTGTATCCAAGCATGTTAACAGAAAGTTGAGTGGAAGGGAAAAGTGTGGAAGAAAAAGATGCACAAGAAAAAATCAGTTCAAGAATTTGAGTGAACTTCACAAGGAATGGACCGAGGCTGGGATCAAGGCATGAAGAGCCACCAAACACGGATGTGTCAAGGAATTTGCCGAACCACAGACAACGTCAGAGGCGTCTTAACTGGGCAAAGGAGATGAAGAACTGGACTGTTGCCCATTGTTCCAAAGTCCTCTTTTCAGATGAGAGCAAGTTTTGTATTTAATTTGGAAACTTAGAGTCTGGAGGAGGAGTGGAGAAGCTCATAGCCCAAGTTGCTGGAAGTCCAGTGTTAAGTTTCCACAGTCTGTGATGATTTGGGGTGCAATGGTCATCTGCTGGTATTGGTTTATTGTGTTTTTTGAAAACCAAAGTCAGTGCAACCATTTACCAAGAAATTTTGGAGCACTTCATGTTTCCTTCTGCTGACCAGCTTTTTGAAGATGCTGATTTATTTTGCCACACTGTCAAAAGCACCAAATTTGGTTAAATGACCATGGTGTTGGTGTGCTTGTTTGTGTGCTTGATGGCCAGCAAACTCACCAGACTTGAACCCTATAGAAAATCTAGAGGATATTGATGAGGAAAATGAGAAACAACAGACCAAAAAATGCAGAAGAACTGAAGGCCAGTCAAAGAAACCTGGGCTTCCATACCACCTCAGCAGTGCCACAAACTGATCACCTCCATGCCACACTGAATTGAGGCAGTAATTAAAGCAAAAGGAGCCCCTACCATGTATTAATGTATAGTAAATGACCATACGTTACAGAAGGCCAACAATTCACTAAAAAAAATTTTTTATTGGTCTTATGAAGTATTTGAATTTGTTGAAATAGTGAATTGGTGTTTTTTTTTTATTTTAAATATGAGCCAAAATCATCACTACTTCATTTTGTGTGCATTAAATTTATTTAATACATGAGTTTCATAATTTGATTTGAATTACTGAATAAATGAACTTTTTCACGATATTCTAATGTATTAATGTATAAATTATTAAAAGACCATTCTTTATTAAAGTTACGAAAGCTTTTCAATCAAGAGCAGTAAGTGATTTCTTTGTTGTTGCTGTTCAATCAATATAAAGACTCACTGATCCGTTGCACTGATACAGTAGGCCTACGTTCAGCCGGCTATAGGATACTTACCAAGACAGGCATTTTGACATAACTTTTGTGTGAATTTGTCCATTTAAACACAATACTTAAGAGAGAGCTAAATATTTGCATGCGTTCTGAGGCGTGGGTTTGCTCGTTTCGGATAAGCGCACGCACAGATATTCTCACTGCACGCTTGAGCTTGCGTCCTTTGACACTTAAATGTTTAAACTGACAAAGCTTGAATGGGTTTATTTTAAACACCGATATCAACGTGTGCTAGTCAGGTCTCATCTGTGTATGCGCGCTATCACCACCAGTGTGATTGTGGAATAAAAGACTGCTCATATTCCAGCATACGGCATTCGCATTGAAGAAGAGTGCATGGTTTTTCCACGTTTATTTTTCATCGTTGTTATTGTAATGTCTGGGAAGCCAGAATGGGCATCCATCAACAGAAACATATTAGCTGAACCTTGTTTGTTTTACATGCTATTTATGGCAAACCATATTACAGATGCTTTGTCAGTTTTAAGTTAAACCCCCTGTGTGTGGAGAACTGAAAGGTTTGATTTTTTTTTTTTTTTGTGAATGGTCCCATCCCTAGTATGTATTAATATAAGCTAAATACTAGTTAACTTTTAAAAAAGTGAACATTTTGGAAGTATTATAATTGTTATTTGGTCAGTATAAATTTAATTGCTATATTAAGGTTATTTTTATTTTTATTTTTTATTTTTTACCTAAGACTTTTTATTCATTATTTAGACGCTATGAAACCATGGTGTTGGAGACATTTATTTAGAAATCCGGATAATGCCAAAAGGTTTGCAGATCTTTTCCTCACCTAATGAGCTCCTTGTTCGATAAGAATGACTATCTACCCAGTGTAAACTGAGCAGCAGAATACCTTTGAGGCAAATCGATTCGACTGAGCTGCCCTTAAGTGAAGAGATTTAGCCACATCTTCCCAATTTGTTTACTAATTCATCTGAACCAGCAGAACCTGTGAGTTCAGGAATGGCCTTTAGACATCTGCACGGCTGTGAGACATATGTCTTGACGTAAAATTCTGCCCATTGAGAGCTACTCTACAAGCAGTTTCTGTAAGTAAGGAGCTGCTTTTTTCCTTGAGGGGTTTTCTTCTTTTGCTCTTGTCAGCAGTTAATGGCTCACGGGGCACTAAAACCCTTCAAGCTTCATGATAACACCACCAAGTGTAACAACTAAATCTAAAACAAAACGAAATCCAATACATCAGGTAGGTCTATGGCGCACCGGTGTGGTCTAGTGTGTGCATATTTGTGCACAAACACTCACACAGATATGTCTACAAGAAAAGGTTTTTGATGGATCACGTTTGCTGATGCCTGGTTAGCCCGAAGCTCTTTTCTGGGTACGGACGCCTGCAAGATTTCTTAATTATACTAGTTTGACCTCCAACAGCCCATATGCACCCTTGAGTTGCCTCAAACAATCACTCCACAGCACTTTCTCTCTTTTATGTGAAGCAGTTTATCACATCCATACCAATAAGAAAAAGCTGACTTCCCTACAGATAAAAATGGCTTATAAAATGGCATTGAAATTTCTTCCTGCAGGCTTTTATCATATTTCGATGTAGTTTGGTCCAAAAGTATTTGGACATTTAAGTCAGGCAGTCTTTGGTGAGTTAAAGTAATGTGTAGAGATTTGCTATAAAAGCTAAACTGTGTGTCTGCTTGTGATTTAGAAACAGAATAAGCTTTGTGTACTATCCAGAATTGTGTATGAAATAATCAGGATGTGAATATTTTCCCCCTCCTAATATAAACATCTGAATGTCATGAATATTTCTCCAAATTACAGTCAACATGAAAAATGGGTCATATTTTAAATTGAAAGGCAAAACGCAATTATATCCATTTGGAGTTGACTGGATTGGGAAAAGAGTCTGTTACATACCAGTTTTTTTCATTTTGATTATAATTTCAAAAAGGCACACAGTATTATAAATGTGCTTTTCTTACTAACATTGTTAATAAAGTGAACCACTGAATCATGAAAAACAAGACCAGGATTGTGTAAATACTTAGATTTCATGTTGATTTTCTTGGTTCCATTATGTTCTTTTTAAGATGTGGATTAAAAATGCTTAGGAAACTCTGGCTTTTAACTTGTAAAATATTAAACTGTTTGCCTGTTGTGCGTGTTGCATGCAATATTCATGGTTCAGCTAAATAAGACGAAAGTGTCTCAAGGTGCCTCTAGGCACCACTCCTCTCTGTTCATGCTGTGGCGTAATGCTGGTTAGGGGACAACAGGTGTTGCTGGGATTCAGGGAGCTATGTGGTGTACATGCTGGGCTCCATCTTCCGATACGGCTGGAATGCTGTTGACCTGTGTTTATCTTAGTAGGGATAAATGATGAGGATATGTTGAGCAATTGATTGACATCAAAAGACTACGTTATTTATAGATATCATTTTCTTAGCTGGATTTCTTGCTCTTAGGAGGTGGATAAGAAACACTTTAATATGTTCTTAGTGCTTTTGAATTTGAATTGATGTAACAGGATGCATAAGTGCAGTTTGTAAAGTAAATTGAAATGGGGGATAAAAGATTTTTATAAATGTTGAATGTTGCCTTATTCAATTTTAATGTTTTTGTCATTTGAAAATGTGTACACAGGGAATGATAGATAGAATAATGATAGCTAGAACTAGGGGTGGGTGATACAACCAAAATCACAATACGTGTCATTTTATTTCACAGTAATGATATCACAGATTTTGCTTTAAATAAGATCTTTATGATATTGATTGATTTAAATGTTTGATGCCATAAAAATGTATATAATATTATATCACCAATGTCAAGATCACAAAATACTGAAATACTCTGAATACAAGTAAAACAGTAAGTGATTAAGAATAGCAGTAGAAAAATTACAGTAGAACAAATAGAAAATGCTACGTACATTGTATGCTTATTCTTAACTGTGTAAATTAAATATTTCTTCTTGTTAAAGTTATACAAGTGAGAGAAAACTTTATTCAAGAGCAGTGAGAGATTTTCTTCCTTTTGTTGTTGGATTAACATAAATAACAGACAGCATGAATATTAGACTGCTGTCATATTAAGAGCTTCCCAGATCCAATATACAGTTACACGTGTTTTCTTTCTCAGCTGTTTGCTTTCACTTATGACCTAAATTTCCAAGGATACTTGCAAAGATGGGCATTTTGACATATACAGAGTGTGCAGAGGTGTTAAGGTGTCAAAAATAATTTGGTTCAATATTCCCCTACTCTATAAGCAACGTCTTCACATGCGCATGCCAAAACATGTAAACAATACATTTGTGTGACCACGTAGGACAGCAATGTCACAGTTGAAGGATAAAGGATATGATTTGATATTTTGTGGATATGAGCCAATTTGTTTTTCAGTTGAACAGACAAGTTTCCAAATCAGATGTAATTCCATAGCGAATAAGACTTTCAAGCTTGGCCTGGTTAAAAAAAAACACGCAAGATATTGTTACCCACCCCATATGCAATCTCAGTCTTCTTAAAAAATAAAGCCTCTGTTGTAGTCGTGTGCACAGACTGTCAATGTTTGTTTTCCAACAAAGAACATTGTCCATATAAAACCTCAGGTATCTGTAAGATGTCACTTGCTGTTGACACATTTCTACTGGTGTCTACTGGTATGTCTCCCACCCCTAGATATAACTGATTGATGGATATAGATACTGTAGATAGATAGATAGATAGTTAGTTAGTTAGTTAGTTAGTTAGTTAGTTAGTTAGTAGGGGTGGAATGATACATGTATTTATACCGAACCATCATGGTCGGACATCTTGGTTCGGTGCATGAGCCCTCAACGAATACAGGCAATTCTCTCCAAATCCAGAAGAGGAAAACCACAGCAATGAAAGTTGTGACATTTTGCCAAGTATGGTAACACACATTCTCGGAATTGGTGCTCTGCATTTAACCCATCCAAGTGCAGTACCTGATACTCCCACCAAGAGTCCACAATCGAGGATGGGACCCCACTAGGGTTGGGAATCGTTAGAAATTTTAAGGTTCCAGCTCCAGATCCACCTAATGATTCCTGTTCTTATTCCGGTTCCAATAAAATCATTAAACAATCATTAAGAAATAGAGGTAAGGACAAATGCACAATACTCAACTACTCAATGCTCAATACTGTTTATTACATACTGTCAACTTATTTTAAATGTTGGCAATGTCAAAATGCCACATATATTACAGTGTATAGATCTTCATAAGTAAGGTTGGGTATTTTTTTTTTTTTAAATTTCGGTTCGGCTTCTGGTTCCATTTAAATGAAATATTATTATGTTTTTCTTTTTACTATTTTACCTTCACTGAATGTAGCGTTGCTGGAAGGGAGTAAGTAATGTTGGGTAATGCTAGTCCATCATTCAGCATGTGATTCAAAGTTGATGTTTTTTACACTATCAATAACGTTTTGCTTTTCAAGCAGGAATAAGCTTGTTGGCCAAATAGTCCCTTGAGGGCTGAGACACTTGTTAATTTCCCTTAATTAATGAAATATATATGGTTAAACTTATAAACATGTATACACACTCTCCATAAAGTCCCTATTTTACAAATAATAATGCAGTCAGGCTACATTTTTGAAATATTTCAAATGCATTAAAATAAATCTTTTCTATCACTTTATCACTCTTGAAATGACCTGTACACTACACTAAATAATCTAACCCTCATAAACAATAGCAGTCTATTTATTTAGTGGTCCAAGTTGAAGCCAGTATGTATAGGGCATTTCCATCTGACAGATCTCTGATCTTGCCGTTACAAAGTCCAGTGTGATGAAGGATCAAGTTGCATCACTAAAGACTAAAAACAAGCCACTCTGGGAAAAGCTGAATGAATTGGAGGCATACAAAAGATTGTGGAACTTAATGATTGCTGGTATCCCTGAAGTGGAAGGTGAGAATGTAAAGATGGATATGATGGAAGTACTGTGTTTTATTTCACCATGTCTAGCAGATCTTCTCCAGTCTTCCATCGACGTGGCCCACAGGCTTGGAAAGAAAAAAACTTAACTCAGCCTCGTCGCATTATTGTGCAGTTCACCTCTCGCACGCACCGTGACCTGATCTGGGCAGACACGGAGCGTTCTGAAATTCTCAAACAAAGAATATCAGGATAGCGGAATACTTAACGTGCAAGGGAGGCTCGAAATAAACTCTAGCCACTCGTGAACTAGATTAGAGAAATGTTAAACTGGTTCTTACTGCGGTGACGAGGTCTGGATAAATGTGGCACTCAATTTTAATACATTTTGAAGTTTTATTTACTAAACAATAGATTTTTGTTACACGTTCTTATTTTTTTCTTATATTCTTTCACTCAATGTTAGGGGAATCCAAGACTTGATTTGTATTTCTTTTAAATAGATAGATACTATAGATAGATAGATAGATAGATACTAGACAGACAGACAGACAAATGCATCAGCAGTCAGTAAACATACTGTGGGAGGTCTGATGAGGATCAGACTACAAAAGTGGCCAGTCCACTTTTTTTGCTTCACATTATTAATTTTGAGAAAAGTGCTGCCTTTGATCATGCTGGAAATAATGAGGAGTGAATATAATTCAGCTGATATATGCGGAGACAAATTGGATGCATCCAGTGGAAGCCTGCAGTTTGTGTGAAGCTCTAAAGCTTAAATCCCTCATTGTTACTCCATAAATTACCTTGTCCTTCCCCCCTTTTATACGCCCACTCTTTCTACTGATCTTAAATTCTCTGTCTCTGACATTAATTTGGGATGTTTTGAGCATCAACAGGGAAATTGTAAGCCAAGGACAAGCAAGTTTTGTCCGTCTTCCTCTCTAAAGCTTCTTAAAATTCTCTGTACATCTTCATCTGTTTCCCTGTATATTCCAGAATGTCTCAGCAGATTACCTTGGTTGGGCTGCCTGTCATACAGTGGATATTTTGTGTCCTCGGGTAATACGTTTGTGAAGACCTCTATTTCAGTGGTTCCAGTGTGCCATCACCTTGCTGAAACAGTATATTTCAGTCTGCCCCTGAAATGAAATAGAAAATTTCCCATTTACTGAATTGTGTTGAAATGAACATGACTACTGCTTCGTCTCCCCTTCTTTCCTGCCAGGAGGCCCGATAGGCAGGCCTGGAATTTAACTATGATTGGCATTTTATTCCTAATAAAATATGCTGCAAATCACAGTCCATTTGTGGAAGTAATGAAATCGCTCTTTCTGGCACATCCCAAGATTTTCTTTACTTATTTCTTTCGATTTCCCTGCTGCTTCTATCTGTGTTAACCCCACCCCTCCTTTTTTGTTTGTTTTCCTGTCTTTCCCTTCTATTACTCATTTGTCCAACCTCTCCTTGTGTGTGTTGGTGTTTGTGCTTTCTAATTTTCAATTTTGGTTTGCGCTCCTCTTCTGTGTGGTTTTTCTTCTTACTGCTTTTTCAATCTGAAACATTTCTTGTTTTTCCCCCTACACAATTCTTCTTCTGTTTTTTTTTCTATCATCTGTTGTTGTGTTTTATTTTGTGAGTAGTCCTCTACACATCAATGTTTCAGTATTTGCAATTTTACATCAACTTGACAGCTGGAATTACTTCTCTCTTTCTCTCATTCTCTGGCGCATTGTGATTCGGTCGGAGTGTTAAGGACTGTTTTTATGGGAGAAGCCGGTGGGTAATGTGTAGGTTTGTCACACGGAAATCATACAAATGCACAATATATATGAAGTTCAACCTCCTCCGGCTACCTTAATTCATGGGTTCACGCTTTTCTTTTCTTTGTTGTGATTACTCTCCTGCTCTCTTTGTTTCTGAGTTAGCAGACCATGTTTGTTTTGTTCATTCATTCTCAAAATTCCTTTATTTTTTCTTAAAGAGAGAGTTCACCCAAAAATTAAAATGTGATGTTTATCTGCTTACCCCCAGGGCATCCAAAGATGTAGGTGACTTTGTTTCTTCCGTAAAACACAAACTGAGATTTTTAATTGAAACCGTTGCAGTCTTGTCAGTCTTATAATGTAAGTGGATGGGAATCACTGCTAAAAAATACAATAAAAAAATAAATAAATACACAAACAAAACCAAAGTAAATCCTGCGGAACAGTATTTATATAATTTTTTTAACCTCTGATTCACACAATGTGCAAACTGTTTGAACTCTCCTTAACACGTCCTCCTGAGCTGTGAGGCGTGTGAGGCATCTTCTTCTTCTTGCTTTATGAGATTGTAGATGGAGTGTAAATGGTCCAATTGAGGGATAAGTTTCGATAATGCACTTATAATTCTGCAGAAAAAAACAATATAAATACTGTTCAATTTCTTACACTGACTGATCATTTTATGTCTTTACTAGGGCCGGGACTCGATTAAAAAAATTGATCTAATTAATTAGAGGCTTTGTAATTAATTAATCGAAATTAATCGCATTTTAATCGCATATAAATATTTGACCTGAGAACAGTGAGAAGTAATTTTTTTTTCACATGGATTTATAGTATACCATTCAATAATGACTGAATACATAAGCTTAAGCAACAAAATATTGTTTATTTTTGTTCAACCAAGTCTAGCAGACCAGTGCAATTTTTGCCATGAAGTGTAGCAATAGCATATTTAGAAACAATTTAGAAATAGTACATTTCAGAAATTCAGGTAGCTTATAGGTGCTGGAACCTTCTGTAAAGTGTTTTTTTAAGTAAAACACAATACTGTCAATTACATTCAGAACATTGGAAACACTGACTATAAGAAAACATCTCTCTGTTGCTTCAGAGGCCATAACATACTAAGTCCAACTCTCAATAACCTTGGCCAAAACAATAAAGAGTTCAACATAAACTGTTGCACCAACAAAATAATACATAGTTCAACAATAAGTGTAAAGTCCACGCTAGCTGCTATATGTTTTGCGTTGAGGTGATACTTGAGGAGATACTTGGTTCGATCATGTGCTGCGGTGATATACGAACGCTAGTTGGTGCTTCAGTATAATCGTTCCGCCGAAACTCATCCAGTGACAAACGTTCCGCGGTGCAAAAATAAGTTATTAAAAATGCGGGAATTTTTTTTTCTGTAATTAATTAATCTTAGTTAACGCGTTATTTTTTGTGTAATTAATTAATCTCAATTAACGCGTTAAAGTCCCGGCCCTAGTCTTTACACATCAATGTATCGTTACAAGCCGTAGGGTTTAACCCGGTTTTGTGCATTTTTTTTTTGTTTTATCGTATTTTTTAGCCGTATTTTCCATGACAGACTGCAATGGTTTCAGTTTGTGTTCTACTGAAAAAACAGTGTCACCTACATCTTGGATGCCTTGGGGGAGTAAGCAGATAAACATAAAATTTTCATTTTTGGGTAAACTATCCCTTTAATGCTTTACTGGCTCTGTAGTCTTTATGGAACAGGCTAAAAAACCTGTCAGCACCTTAGCAACTAATAACTACGCATTGGTAACTGTACTCACTAGCATTGTGCTGAAGAGCTTTGACTTTAGGGATGAGGTCTTTTGATTTTTGGCCAATCAGGAACATCATAGCAAGCAACTTACCAATGTGCCAACAGCCAGTCAGATCATCTTACCAGCTGAGCAGCAATACCTGAACAACCACAATATTGCAGTTTAGCACTTATGGTGTGTGCACAACAATAGCAAATGTACTTATTCGTGTGAGTAGATTACATACAAAGTCAATGCAAAGACTCAAAGACTCGATTGAGGCGTATATTGTGCTTTAGCGACAATCGCGTCGGCCAGTTCACAACTGGAGTGGAAAATTAACATGAATCAGTGAAGAGTTTATTTATACGTCTGGTTTGACATTTTTTCATTCATACGTGTGACACGAAAAAATTTCCCACGAGTAATCTAGAGTGATAAGGCAATATAAATATTTAGCAAACAGCAAGTACTTTTGGGGCCCTATTAAATCAGTTTTATTGTTTCCCAAATTCCCTTAAGTTTTTATTTGTATTTATTTATTTTTTATTTTGATTGTTTACTGTTTTAACTATTCTGGGTTCCGTGTTTTTTTTTTTATTTTTTTTAATTAAAATTTTTCAAGACTCCGTTTTAATGGTTACATTTAAATTTTATTAATCAAAAAGTATGTCTAATTAATTGAATTATGAAACTATCAGGAAACTTACACAATTTAACAGCAATTTATTTAAAGTTTAACCAAAATTACATTAAGGCCCTATAAAAAACATTTTTCCCCTCATTAATTCTGAGTTCCATTAATTTTCTCCATTCCATTTTAATGGTTTCATTGAACTTTAATTATAAACAGTATCTGTAAATAATTGATTTTTATATAAAAAAACTATTTTTGCTATTTAACTTATTATTATATAATTTATTATCAGAAAAAATGCGCTATTTAAATTTTTCTGGTAAATATTCCTTAAAAATAATGTTTTAATAATAATTTTAGTAGTTAGTAGGAGTAGCAGTTCCGTTAACTTGGGTTAATAAGGTACACCCTAGCAACCGCCCAGCACACCTTATCAACATGTAACAGCCAGTCAGAAAACCTTAGCAACTAAGTAGCAATGCTCTAGTGCATACAATGGCATTATTGGGGACTGTGGTGACTAATTTATACACAAGCACACACAACTTGTTTTCTTCAGAAAATCTCTTAAAATCAGTCATTTTTGTGTCTCTGTTCCTCTTTTTGACTCTTTTTCTCAGTGCAAGTCAGCGGGGCATGCAAGACTCTGAGTGGAGGTGTGATATCTTACGTGCTTGAGCGTGATATTTCATGGCTCTTTCATGTGTGTGTGTGCATGTGCATTGCCGGTCCCATTTCCACAGGGTCCTTTGTCGCATCTTTATTTCATGATGTCTGCGAATGTGTAATCATGACGCTGCTCAAAAGCTGTCAGCCCTCGCCTCAGAGGACATGTCCACGATGTGAACTGTGTGCCTTACGCCGGCGCGGCGGTGGGATAATGGAGACGAGTCAAAAAGGGATGGCGTCGTCCCCTGATGCTCTAATTGCTCGGCGGCAGTCACAGCTGGTTTGGGCTGCAGCCATGTCTCTGTGATTAGTTCGATCTGTGAGAGCCTGCGAGAATCAGGGGCCAGTTTTTTGTTGTAGATGGAGATGCCAAATGTTTGTTTGCGAGCGCGTGACTCAATTAAACCAAACAGGCATAAAAAAAAAAAAAAGATTTTTAGCTGAACAGGGCTTGTTTAAACAGTGCAAAACAAACACTGCAGAGCTCATCTTTATTAACCAGAACATTTTTATGTTTTCTAAAAATTAATTTTAACTCCCTGCAGATGTTTTTCATCCCCAGCTCAGTGTGGGTTATCCACAACCTCATGTGCGATAGCAGAAATCACATTCATTTTTCAGTTTATGACATCAAATACAACTAATCCCGTGTCTTAAGAGAAAAATGGAGCCCTCATGATTTGAAGCAGGGCAAACTTCTGCAGTGTGTGAGACTGCCTTGAGTGAACGCTCTTTAGTTGTACCTTAGAGGTCCTGGAGTTCATGACCCCTTCAATGCTCCGGCTTCCTTCCTCCAGAGAGCCCAGGAGCGCTTACAGATGAGGCCGACAAGACCGTGTGATGTATTTTTCAGCACCGTGAAGCTCGCACAAGCTCCTTTTAGACTTGTCAAAGTGCTGGCTTGTTTCTTCTTGGCCCCCATTCTGGGGAAAACGGCTAACGAGACCGACAGGACAGGGGTTAAGGGGGCATTAAAACTGAATTTTGTATAATTCTGATGTGGGTTCATCATGTTAAAATTGGCTGGTGAGTCGTGATCGTGGCAGGCTGGGTGCTTAAAGGTTTATAAGAGGTAGAACTGAGAAGTCTAGTTACACTTTACTTAAAACCTATATATATAAAGCATTACATAATGCTTTTTAAATTTGGTTATAATTATTTACGAAAAGATCTAATGTATTACAACCCACATTATGAATAATTATAATGCAGTATACCATTTAATACCCCTTTATAATGCATTATACACACGCTTTTAGTAAAGTTTTACCAGAAGTCCAATAAAAGAGTTTTAGTAGATCAGTTTGTTTGGATTATATATGTTGGTTGGTTCAAAGACAAATTCATATTTAGGTTATTCATATATCGTCTTATTGACAGGATTTTTGCATGCAAAAAGTTTTGAATGGCAGTGTATTGTCTCCCATTTTTACTTTTATATTAAAGTTGCTATCATCCATTGCTCTGTTTTCAAAGAAGTTACAGACTAGTTAATTATAAATATGGTAGTAGTTATCATAGTGGAGTTACCAGTGCATCTAAATATTGATGTACATGATACTGTTTAGTTTATTTCCTGCCAGACTGTTCTACCACAATTAGTGTTTGCCTTGCAGTGGGATGCTGGGCAGACCCCAGGACAGATATGTACAGGTTAAGCACCGCAGAACAGAGATGCCAACATAGACTCAGGGTAAACAGATCTGAGGCTGTTGGGGAAACGGGCGAGGTGAAGTGACCTACTTAACAGAGAAGGGATGCTGTGTAAACACGAGGGAAAGAAGGGGTGGGTAGGAAAAGACCAGATTGGCAGGTGGCCACTTTGAGATCGCCCAATTGCTGTAGCAACTTGAGAGTAGAAATAACAATCACGGATCACTGCTCAAACTGTGCCCTGTTTATTTATATGCATGTATGTACTTGTCCCATGATGCACCTGCACTCACAGATCACGACACTTCACACCTCTGATTGGTTCAGTCTCCAGATGGAGTGAGATGCATGTACTGAAGCGCACACACACCTGCACGATGATGAGCAGGAGCCTGTGGCATTACTCACTGTAATGTGGAAATGTCACTGCACACTCGCACACAAAAGCGCATCTGTGGCTCACACACAGACTGCATTTACCCTGATAGATTTCTGTCTCAACAGGCAACCAGTGCCCTTTCTTCAGGTCATGTCTGGAAGGCCCGTGTCTCACCTCTCATTCTCTGCCGTCTGCCACTTTGAGTCATACTTGACTTCAGCACTTGAATACTAAGCCAGGATGTGTTCTAAATAAACTACTTTTCAAATATGTGGCCAGTAAAATGTTTAATGCTATTGAAAGTCTTTGCGGTTCACCAAAGCTGCATTTCTGTAATTTTGTAAAATATTAGTGCAATTCAGAATAACTGGTCTCTGTTTTAGTATATTTTAAAATGCTATTTGTTTCTGTGATGGCAAAGCTGAATTTCCAGTAGCCATTGCTCCTTCAGTGTCATGTGATCCTATAGAAAACATTCTAATATTCTCTAATTTGGTGCTTTAACATTTCCTAAAATCAATGTTGAAAACAGTTATACGGCTTAATATTTTTGTGGAATTTTTTTTTTTTTTTTTTTTTTTTACAGGATTTGTTCATGAATGTAACGTTCAGAAGAACAGCATTTTTTTTTTTTTTTACAAATCTGTTATAACATTTATAAATGTTTTACTGTCTCTTGATCAATTGAATGCACCCTTACTAAAAACAAAAAAATCTTTGATTCCAAAATTCCAAATAGTAGTGTAAATTTTTTATGTATGTGGAAATTTGTAAGTTTAAGAGTTTCATAATTGTTCATGCAGTTCATTAATTAAAAAAATTATTAGTTTTTGTTTCAGAAAAAAAACAGTTCTGATTAAATTATAAATAGTATTTTAAGTAATTATGCAGTATATTTATAAATATACTGGCCATTAAAGGGATAGTTAAAATAAAATAAAAATACTAAATTAAAATTACAAAATACAAATTAAGATATTTTAGATGAAATCGGAGAGCTTTTTGACCCTCCATATACACAGCAATGCAACTGACGTTTTATTTTAACAATGTCCTTTCTGTGCCTTGAGCATGTCTGTTGTATTGCTGTCTATGAAGGGTCAGAAAGTTCTTGGATTTCATAAAAAACAAAAAAACAAAAAAAAAATATTCATTTGTGTTCAAAATATGAACACAATTGCTGTTTTTGTAATGTTAAAATGCTATTTTACAAGTCAAAATACCTGTAGAAATTAATATTTATTAACTACATGGTATTACATGCACACATGATG
Source organism: Carassius auratus (assembly GCF_003368295.1). Classification (NCBI taxonomy): domain Eukaryota; kingdom Metazoa; phylum Chordata; class Actinopteri; order Cypriniformes; family Cyprinidae; genus Carassius; species Carassius auratus. The sequence goes on along the minus strand of NC_039263.1, from coordinate 12,218,917 downwards.
TAGTGGGATATTTTGTTCCTAGTCCATCTTTTGCCAGAAGGGAAATAAGTGCCGCTCTAAACTCCATATCCTGCATCTTCTTTTAAATAACAATCTTTCAAACTAAATCAGATCTTTTTTTAAAAAATTTTGATTAGGTTGACATGCTCATAGCATGATCTTCCATGAGTAAAATTTCATATTCCCTTTGAGATAAAACAATTGAGTGAACGTTTCTCGCTCGTCTCTCTTGGGTTGCTGTCATGGTTTTCTGCCTGTTAGAGCATGCAGGGTTGCTAGGAGCTCGGAAACTGTGGGATCTCTTTCCCTCGATTACCATTTCTCTCTTGCCGTCTCTGAAACTCTACCCTTCACCTTCTGAAATCTCTCTCTCGCTCCCCTGCACTCAGTCTCCATGTTGTTCTCTTTCATGCCTGAGAGTTTCAGGAAGTGACTAATAAAATTCCATGGGCATGTTCCAGCTTCGCAAAAGTCCCCTGCAAAGACTTCACAGGGAATCTGACCACCTCAAACAATATTCCAGATTGTAGAAAGTGTACATTTGTAATCTCTGCTAAAGATGCAAGGAGCACCTGGATTTCTCCTCTCACTATAATTGGCTCAATATTAGCATAGTTATTAAAAGTTTCACTGTATTATTATTATTATTGTTGTTATAATGGGCATATTGCCATTAAGATGCATAAACATAAAAAATGAACCAAATCACTTATATACATAAAATCGCAAAAACCATATAGCACTACAAATTTGAGTATGAAAAGTCATATGAAATTAAATGTTCTAATAATAATTATACCACCATTCAAAATCTTTGCAGTCGGTAAAATTCTTTTATTCGTTTTTGAAATAAAATAAAGTAGTTGTTTTCTGTTTTATAATATTTTATTATATTAATATCATTTATTCCTGTGATGGGAAAGCTGATTTTTCAGGAGTCATTAATCCAAACTTCACTGTCACATGATCCTTCAGAAATCATTTTAAGATGCTGATTTGATGCTTAAGAAGCATTTATTATTAACATTAGTGAAAACAGTTGTTACTTAATATTTTTCTGGATCAGTGATCCGTTCTGCAATACATTTTGTGATTCTTTGATGAATAGAATCTTTAAAAGAACAGCATTTATTAGAAATATGAGTAACACTTTAGTGTAGTGACCAATTTTAACTGTTCACAAGTTGCTCATTAGCATGGCTATTAATAGCATATCAGCTGTTTATTAATACTATTAATAAACATCAAATTAGGAATTTATTGTGGCAAAAGTTGTAATTAATGGTTGTTAATAGTGACATTTGGACCTTAAAATAATGTATGACCGAAATATTATAAATGTTTTTTTCACATTTCTATATATAGTTAAATAAATTAAAGTTAGCCTATTACGGTATCATTATTATTCTTTTTTTTAATATATAATATTCCAAATAAGCATATTGTTCTGATTGTCTACACAAGCCCTGCTCAGTGTGAATGCTGCATAGGGACACTGTTAATCAGAACGCAGCTCCATTTTCTCGCTCTTCTCTCAGCATGGCAGGTAGAGGTTTGTAATTGTATTTAAAGCTCTCATTTGACTCAAGCCCCTGATGGTGAAGAAGACAAGCATCAGTTTCAGCAGCCATTTCAGCCATGTTCCCAATTACAACCGGCACGAAAACAACAGAATGAGAGATGAGGAGAACAAGAGAAAGTATAAGACTGACCCATGCAGAGCTTTGGCTTGCCTTCCTTCCTTTTCATATCTCTTTGTGAGACACACTTCCTCTAGAAGTCTTGCTGTGACCCAGATCAGTGGCACTTCAACAGAAATCCTGTCCTAAAGCATCTATCTGATGATGAAAAGCCAAGTATACAGCTTTGGATCGCTGTTATGGCTGCCCTGTCTCATTTTTCTAAGCAAAGCTGAGCCGGATGGATCAGCGTGGAGCTTGTCGGATAATGATATGATGGTATTTTCTCATGTTTCTGCTAATTTTTTTGGACTGTAATTAAAAGGAACACTAGTTTCTGAAAAGTCAGCATGAATCCAAGTTTGCGGTATGTCACAAAATCAATATAAAGAAAAGTTTTCAGATTTCTTTTCTTTCGTTGCGACACTTTTTTTTTTTTTTCTCTTTTGAATTACTGAGTGCATTTTTAAGAAATCCATTTTGGTGTCAAATTGACTTTTCGATAATAAAAACAGTTATTTGCCTTCATTCACTTATTATAGGCAGTCAGGCTGTAAATGACAGAGAAATGCTGTCGTATCTCTGTGACGGTCGTCTCACTGGGTGGCAGAAGCCATTAACAGCATCAAATCAAATTTCCACTCAATTTGAGTGATATCAAATTACGCTTTTGAATTGGCATGGTGATGCTTGTGTAATCTCTGGTGGATTTACTGTTCATTAGCATGTCTTATGTCATAAGTGGCGGCACAATCGATGTTGAGCAATCGTGCCATTACCCAAAGAGCAACCATAATGAAGCCAAGTCCCCGGCTTATTCTTCTGTTTCTGTTTGTCTGGCACTTCACATTCAATTCCTCTGTAACACCCCACCCTTACAATACCTCTGCTGCCGCCTGTGTCTCTGCTGTGCACATCAATTTTTCTGTGCTGTTGATTGTAATGTGGATGCCAGAGGCTGAGACGGAGCACAATTGCACCAGTAAATGACTGCTGCCAGTTGGCTGCAGTGTGAGTGTTTTTGTGAGCATGTTTGTGTGTGTCAGTGTTTTTTTTTTTTCTTCTCAATTTGTTCTTATTGCCTGCACATTCCCCTGAGGTACTTGTGTCGACGGTTGCTCTATTTTTGCAGGATGAATATTTGTACAGTTCAAGGGGGCAGCTCGTTAGATGTTATATTGTTCGATTTTTAAACTTAATGTTGGATTTAAACATTACCGCTTAGGTAAGAGGCTGAGGGCCACCTCCTGTGCATCACCTTGAAAAGCTGTTTTTTTTAATCACTCAGTTGCACCTTTAAACACGGCATTCAAACCCTTCAGTGCTCACTGCTTATTTTGAGATCATATGCAAAGCATTTCAACAGACAATTTTACCTGTTCACCTGAGTAACTACGCCCATCAATACCACTCATTCAAAATCCCCTGTCCCTTCTGTGTTTATTTATGGAAATTAAAGTGTTTTCTGTGAACAGCTTAGAACTCTTGCTGTGTCTCATTTAGAAGGCTGCGTCCTCCGGAGGTCACCTTTTAAGGCTGCATACGTCTTCTGGGAAGTCTCATTTAAGAAAAGTAACTGTTAAATTTCAAGGTAAAATTTTATTTTTATTTATTATGGTTACTTTTCTTAAATAAGACATCCTTAATGATGTATGCAGCTTTCAAATGCGACCCCTGGAGGACGCAGCCTCCGAAATGAGACGCAGCTTTTGAGTGTGATTGAACAGATTTCACACTATTTAAATGCATTTCATGTATTTAAAAATACTTCTTAGAATGTTCACTAACAATGACCAAGCATTTGTAAGTTTGAGGCGATATATTAGCAACATTCAAATGAAAATAAAATAGTATCCAAGTCTTGGATAAATATATTTGAAAGAAATTCGAAATTGGTTGAAAAAGACTATGTAAATTAGAAGACCATCTGGCTTTTATGTAATGATCATGAGTCATTAAGTGCATAAAATTGCAATCACTGCAAAAAATATTATAATTATTAATTAACAATATTTTATAATGAATTCATTCATTTAATTATTTTAATACCTTTTTTTTAAATTAGAGAATTATTTCATATGCACAGGGAAAATTAAGTAGATTGAGTCTAAATCAATTGCTTCAACTGTATAATGTTAGAAACGAGAGCAGAAAATCTTGAGCTGGCTCTTCTGTAATAATTTATTAAATTGCATAAATTCATAGCCAAAATTGTTGTTTGCACACTCTTGGCATTCTCTTGATGAGCTTCAAGAGGTAGTCACCTGAAATGGTCTTCAACAGTCTTGAAGGAGTTCCCCGAGAGATGCTTAGCACTTGTTGGCCCTTTTGCCTTCTGTCTGCGGTCCAGCTCACCCCTAAACCATCTCGACTGGGTTCAGGTTCGGTGACTGTGGAGGCCAGGTCATCTGGCGCGGCACCCCATCACTCTCCTTCTTGGTCAAATAGCCCTTGATGCCTTCAGTGTGACTCTACAATTCTCATAGTCATGAAAATAAAGAAAACTCTTTGAATGAAAAGGTGTGTCCAAACATTTGGTCTGTACTGTATGTGTACATATATATATATATATATATATATATATCTCAAATGTTATAACGATTTTTATTTTAGAAATGCAGGGGAAAATTAAGTAGCTGGAGTGGCTGTGAAAAAAGCTGAAAACAACTAAATCTTCCAGTGTTGACAACTGTATTGATTATAATGGTTGTGACTAAATTAATAAATCATGATGTGTCCGTTGCATGTGTAAAAATAAAACGTAAAGGTGCTAAAAGTCAAGGCAAAGTGTCAAAATATACAAAGGTGTTTGGTGTATACCATTTAAAATGTTGTCTTTAGTATTATATCCTGACTCCTTCAAATGCAGTCCCTTCAGCACGTGCATGAAGATGAATCTGAATCTGTATTCTGACCATCCTTTTCTTTTCTCTTGGGCAGGTCTTTCGCAGCGGCGAGGGCATGGGTATCAGGCTGGACAGCGCATCTGCTTTCCAGGGTGCTGTCATCTCCCCTCATTACGATTCACTGCTGGTGAAAGTCATCGCCAGTGGAAAGGATCTGCCGGCGGCCTCTGCCAAAATGAGCCGAGCTTTAGCGGAGTTCCGCGTCCGGGGGGTCAAGGTAAGCTTTTTCTCGACAGCAGTGCTTGCATAAACGATCAGGGGCAGCATGAGTGCGATCAGTGGAGACCTTTGGAAATCGCTTCAGTTGCACCTTTAAAGGTGCTGTGGTTTCAAAAAAAAAACTGAAATTGTGTGTGGTGTTATTATATTGTGCTGGTCAAATACATAGATATATATATATATATATATATTTTTGTAGAGCAAATGTCATGCCTTCACTCAATTGCTTTAGATAAATGCAGCTTAGCTCATGAATATTAATTATGTGGCAGCATCTTATTAATATTCAGTATGCTCTGTAGTCCTCGCCTTAATACAATGCCAGCTACGCTCTTGGTCAGAGCCTACTATGCCAAAAATGATAACTTCCTTTGAAAAAGCAAGCATTACAGGAGCACGGGAAGCCTGACGTGACAAACTGAGACAGCGTGTGCGATCAGACGGGAAGTGGTTTATTTCCATGATGGAACCTATGGATTCCCTTTCCCCGTGTTAAATGTGTTGTGGTGTTCTTTTGAAACACATCTAAGCAGCAGACACTTCACGGCCTTGTCACCCGTCATGCTGGTTGCCATCTGAGGCTCTGATCAGATTTTGAGTGAGCTGGAGCTAAAACATTTCCATTTTGAAGTTTTTTTTCCCCTTTTTTTTCAAACTCCCACACATAAACCTGAACACACTGGATGAGTCACGTTAGACCGTAGATGGTAACATGCACATATAATATGTATTTATCAGCATAATGTGATCAGAGTTGAAGTAATGCCACTAATGGCACTCCTGGATAAAGGGTGCAGACCTCACCATTTTCTGATGTGCCGCTTTTGGAGGAAGGGAGGGGTGTAGATGAGAAGTTGTCATGGAGTGTTTGCACTTAATCAGCTTGAATAAAATAAATGTGTTTACATAAACCATTAGGGAAGGAGCTTTTCCTGTAAGCATCTTCAGAAAATAGTTTTAGAGACTATTAAGAGAATCTGTCTTTGTTTTGCTTGCTTTAATCGGAGAGTATTCAAGAATGCTGCATTTTATTTGGGATGAATCAAGGATATAGACTGTAAAAACTAGTGAGCAGTCTATAAAGGGAAGGATTTAAAGAAATGGTTTACCCAAAATTACAATTGTCAACTTTTACTAACCACCATGCATGGCATTAAGATCCCTAAGGTCCAACCCTCTTATTTTTTTCTGAGATGTATATTATAAACTATGGAAATGAATCCTGTAATTTAGTGCTTGAGGGCTATTGCGTAACACCAAGATCGCTGGTTTTCTCTTTAACATCAATGTCAGAATGTTTGAAGATGTCCAATCAAATAAAAGTAGGAGGGTTAAGCATGAATTCCAGACCGAAGCTTCAGTTGACGGTTATAATGTTCGAAATATGTCTTAATATTTGACAGCTGTTTTACAATAGAAATGGTAAATGACTGGCTGAATTAATCAGGGATTCAAAATAATAAACTTGATCTAATTTCCCTATTTTGAACTTAAAATATATAGTTTGTGATTCATGTATTTCGTAATTGTTAATGTGATTACACACGAAACACTAACAGAGCCATAAACAGCACATTAGGCATAAGATTAATAATGAATGTGCATATATTGTGAGTGAAATTAATACATTTTAGTTACATGGCTTTCCTGGTAGCCTTTAACAAATTCATTTGTAATATTCTAATGAAAGGTTTCATAAAACATGCATATAAATGTCAGTGGACCAAATGTTTGCTTTCTTCACAGAAAGACAAAAATAAAAAAGAATCTATTAATCAAAGTTGAGCTATGGGAGACTGAGTGTAAAGAAATTATTTTTGAGTTATGGTCAACTGATCCTTTAAGGTATCAAATGCATGTGACATGAAGAATGCTCCAAAATGTAGACCGAATTAATTATGCTCCATCATAAAACATGCAAAGTCTTTGGAAATTTGTTTATCTTCATGATTATTAGAGCATGTTGGACAAAGCCAAACTACAGTCGCATTATTTAGGGCCTGTTCAGGTCAAGGACGATAACTTTAATGTTAACTATAGAGAGTTAATAATCATTCTAATTCTTTGAAAATGCGAAAGTAAATACGCTATTGAATGATAAAAACTGTAGCCCCGTTTACACACAGTCTTTACTGGTAAATTAAGGGTAAATTACCATTAAGAGATTATGCATGAAAATGATTGGCTAATCCTTCCCTGCAATTGACCAGTATGAGAGGTTGTAACATTACCAGTAGTCTGCTATGTGTGAACGCTGAATGAGATTACCAGTATGAGCACGTACAACATCAGAATGTGCTGACAAATAAGTCTGCTTTGGGCCAGTCATAAAATTCTTGTGGAGATGACATGATTACTCTGAGCTATTTACAGTGAGCTCTGCTGCTTTTTATTAGTTTTTCTTTGTAAATATGCCCTAGATGGACACCGCTGCACTACGTCTCGCAGCTTTTTCAGCGTGTCACTCTCAAGACCCTGCCTTCTTTTCAGTTGATCAGTGCTGCGGCTCTGCTAGTGATTACTATTATGCGCATCTCGTGGTTATAAGAGCAAACACGCATTCTGTTTGATCATCCCCTTATGCAACTGTCACTCAGACTTAAAAAAAAAAAATGTGTCAAATTGGACAGATGTTGAAATTAAAGTACGTCGACTTGTGGGCGAATGAAAACAACGGTGCAGCTGAAAGCTCATTTTAGATCAGAAAGATCATTAGAGAATTTACCCGTATTTGGTGTTGATGTGTGAATGGTCTCTCACCGGTAAAAAGCCAGAATGCTGTTGCCTGTATGAACAGCATTTTTGTGTATTTACTGGTAAAGTCATTCTGGCAATTTTACAGTAATTAACCGTGATTGATGTGTGAAAGATTGACATTAAAGACTTTAAAGAGCTTGAACATTTAAAGAAGATAACAAAAATTAACAGAACATTATTGTGTGTTGGTGTGGGCACTAATATAGTTATTGTTATTGTTATCTTTATGATTGTCATTTTTGGTGTGATCGAGCCTTTAGTCACCTTTGTACTCTCAAAATAATGTGCAAAAATGGTACCTTTAGGGGTACAACAGCTTGCCACTTGCTCTTTAAAGATTCATTGTAGTAACAACTGTACATATTATGGTTGTAAGGTGTTAAAACATACTGTATGGGGGTATATAAAATACAAAGTTCCTCCAGTAATCAGCTGTTGTACCCCTAAATGCACAATTTCTGCACTTTTTTTGACAGTGTACCTAACATTGACATTTCTAAGGACTTTTGTTTTAGTCTGAGTGAAATTAAACTTTTAAAGTGCATGTAAACAGACTTAATTATGAGATTTGCATTCAGTACGAATGCGGTTTATGTAGGCAGCGAGGCAGCTCAATAGGTTCTGTGTGTGGTGTGAGGGAAGCTTTGAAGAGTCGGCCATCAGGGAAGCTTTTAAAGCACCGCATCATTTATTTTTGACCACTTTACTGTTCCTCCTAGCACATTCTCTCTCTCCATCTCTCTCAGCGTAATCTCCCTCCCATCTTGCCCCTGTGCGCAAATCTTAAAAATTGCTCCAACATGACTTTAAATACCTTTCAAGATAATTTTTTTTATCCTCGTCGGGAAAGATCTGCTGTCCTTTTGCTTGTGTTTCTCTCATCTAAATTCCCCCTCAGCCAGAGTAAAGTTTGTGACAGAACATCTTGCACCGACTCTCAATATTTCTCTTTCCGCGTCTCTGCACCTTGCGCTCTCTACAATCAGGAAAGTCCTTGATTACCCTGTGGGCCGGATTCCCAAGCGTGACTTGAGAACCTGGCCTCGGAAGAATTCAGAGAATCACTTCAAGCTGCTAGACGTCTTGGCCGGAGCTTGAGCTGTGCCGCGGCCTGCCTGGTTTTAATGAAGACTGATGAAGTGCGCTCCAGGATATGCGCGAAGTTCAAACCTCTCCTGCTGCCTTAATTTACAGGCTCTGTCTTCCTTCCACGTTCGATTAATCTCGCTCTCTCCTCTACACCACATTAACACACCATGGTTTTTTTGCACGATTGCTTACACTGTTTTTCTATTTCTCTTTTTTTATCGCTTTCTCCCTTGCTCACTTGTTCCCGTCGCTGTGCTCGGCAGGAGGGAGGCCGCTGTTCTCCTTTGGGGCTTGGGAGCTCCCTTGTTTTTATTAGGCATCTTCAAATAGCCAATTTATCTAGTACTGCCACCACAAGATCTAATTAACTCTTCAAATAATGGACTGTGGTTATGCCATCCATTTGCAGATAATGGATGGAGAAACCAGTATCTATCTGGCTCAGTGGGTTTGTTGTTTGGCAAAGATCTGGATCAGGACTTATGGACATCAGAAGTAGTAATGGAAGACAACTACTAATTAATAATTTGCCATTTAGGGTATTCTTTTTATTTACAGCGAGTTACTAGTGCACTGGCAGGGTGAAGGTGTGAATTATGGGGTGTTTTGAGGTGTCGGACCATCAACAATTAAGGCCCAAAGGAATACAGGATGTTTGATGAATCTTAGAAGTGTGTATTTAAGTATGTTTCAACAGCATACAGCAGTTTCAAACAATGATTCTGAAGTTAGATTACATGTTAGTCAGAATTAGACAAGACGTGTTCGCCTGAGGAGGTAACCATAGCAACAGCAGTCTGCTTGAGCAGTTTTTGGTAGCATCAGTTTCAGATGATACATGAAAAAACAAGTACTCTCATTATTTATCTCTTTGTTAGAGAGTTGCACATCAGAAATAAATCACCAAAACCATTTTCGGGAGGCAAACCTCAACCAACCGTGCCTAGGAATTGTATATTCTTGGGGCTGTTCTGTAGCACCTCATTATTTTCTGATCAATTTGTTGTTGACAAAATCTTTAAATGTTACTTTTTTTGGACTGGTTAGTCTAAACTACGGTGGCCGAGAGAGCTCAACGTGCTGCAAATGAAAAAAAAAAACTTTGGAAATAGAAAAAAAATCAACAAATTAAAAAAACATCATCATCAGTTTGACAACACATGTACTGCAAATACTCACAACTTGACCATATAAAGAAATGCACTGCCAATATTCGCAACACAACTAAATACAGAAACGTGCTACAAATACACTCAACACAAATACAGAAACACACTGCAAATACTCACAACACGACCAAATACAGAATCATGCTGTAAATTGTACAACCAAATGTTACAACCAACAATTTATTATATGGGTCAAAAGTATTGAATTTATTTTTCATAAAAAAAAATTTTTTAAGTATAACCAAGCAGCCAGCGGCAGACAATGAGTTGATCATATTTTTGATCAATATAGCCTTCTTAAATCATAACGACTTGCCAAGAATAAAATCAATAGATATAGAACAGTTCAAGCATATCACAATGTTAGTTTAAATGTTTAAGCTATAAATGTGCGGTATTAGATGCATATCTAATCGTTTGTGCGGCGAGCTAAAACACGCTTTACACTCTTAAAAATAAAGGTGCTTCAAAAGGTTCTTTAAGCGATGCCATAGAAGAACCACTTTTGGTTCCACAAAGAACCATTCAGGCAAAGGTTCGTTAAAGAACCATCTTTTTCTTACCTTTTTATAATCTGAAAAACCTTCTTTCTCCACAAAGAAGCTTTTGTGAAACAGAAAGGTTCTTCAGATGTTAAAGGTTCTTTATGGAACCATTTAGACAAAAAGGTTCTTCTATGGCATCGTTTTCATCATTTTCTTGTTTTGAAAATTGAAATTTTGGCACTTTTACATGAAACTGAAAAAAATATATATAAAGTAATTATGTGAATCTTGTATTTCATAAATGTGATTGTGATTTTTTTTAAAGCTTTTTCTATATTTTTTAAGCATATTAGGCATATGATTAAGAGTAAATGTGTGCATATTTGAAAAATCCATTCAAATCCTTAAAAAAAAAAAAAAAACTATATACTAAACTAAACATACTAAACCAATATTTTTCCTCGAGTTTTTTCTCCTGTGACAAGAACAATGTTAAATAATTTAGTAGAGCATGTAAGGTTATTATTATTATTAATATTATTATTATTAATTTAATTTCATTCCTGTTCTTTCACTTTCAAAACTTCGCAGATCGCAGAATCCCTTATTTCTATGTGTGCCTTTAACATTATTCATTTTCAGGAATATGATTCTTTATCTTTTTACTCTTGAAATATTCAAATATATTATGATCAGATTTACTTAATAGCTTGTTTTTCTGTAAATATGATGTAATTTGATAATGTATGCCTGTGCCTATACACTTAGTGGTATGCTACAGTCTCTGGCTATTAAAACATCCTCACATTCAAGCTCTGTAGCACCATGGGAAGCTTTTTCATGTTGTGAGTTGCTTTGTTGGCCATTGTAGAAAACTTCAAAAACTTAGAACAGAATTCCGGACAGATGTTTAAAGAAACAGGCCATTTCTTTTAGAAATAATCTCAATTAGAAACTGCAGGGCATAGCAAGAGGCGAAACGATTGGAGCCAAGGCTATGTTCCTGGTTCTAACAGTTCTCTGTGATTAAATAAAAGCCTGAATGTTTCATTATGTTTTCTAGGACTGTCCTGCTGGATTTGAAAGGCCCCTGCTGAGCAAGCCAAGTTTTATGTAGATCTAAAAGAAGTCGTCATGTTCACTGAACATTTAGTTCTTTTAGTGTCATCCTCCTATGCCTTGCCGTTTGATTCTTATGTTTGCCAAGCCTCCTCTCTGTGAGGGCTACTTTTATATGATATCAGGATATGTTCATCACTGTCAGGAAGTTGAGCCGTGTCAAGAGCCTGGAGGCCATATCGAATAAGGGTAGAAGCTGCAAAGAGTGAAAGACATTATGAGAATAAGGGAGAGTGTGTCTGCATGAAGGCATCAGAAGAAGACTGATGGAAGCTGACAAACATTAAGAACCCTAGAGAGAAGGAGGGTGTATGCAGTAAGGAAAAAGAAAACACGAGAAGCTCTCTCGCTCTAAGTAAATATGTGAAATTGAATGAGGACGCAAACTCAAATACACCATACTTTTCTCCCTGGTGAGTCACGGTCATGAGTCTGAAGTGTGCTTGTCCTTTCACAGTCATCATGACCTTTTCCCCTTCTATCACAGTAGAGATGTACTTCTTTAGTATGAGGCACTATGCAGGAATATGGTACAAAATAAGGACTGAATCTCTTAAAAACATGTTTTTCTTTGTCAATAAATTAACATCAAGAGTTTAAACTAATGTCAGATGATCGGTTTTATTTTCTGTTCAATCCTTTTGATGTTTGGCAAAATTTGGAATGTTTTTAAATGTATTTTAAAACCTTAATTGCATAATTTCTTAGAAATATGTGAGAAATAAACAAAAAAATTGCTTGAATTTTACATTTAGTGTAAATTGAAGCTGTTGCTAAATAGCGATTGGCTAGTTTGGGACCATATGTTAGATTATAGTAGTGTTGGGCGATATGCTCAATTGTCATGTTCTGTCGTCAACCTGTGAGATTGCTGAAACTCAATATTATTGCGTAAATGTATTTAATTATTTTATTTACTAGTTTCATTGCTGGAAAGTAAACCAACTCCAGTGTAAGGCTAAAAATCTAATGTTTTTAATATGACTGAAATATAACAATTTAATAGAAACTTGAGTTACTAATAGAGCCCGTACAATGTATCATTTTGCCAATATTATCACCTGAGATGAGCATGTCGCCGATATATCGGTATCAGCGAATATGCTGCCGATATAATTTTTTTTTTTTTTTTTTTACAGGACATATGACGTATATAAAATGCTTGAAATGGTGTTATTACTTAGTTTGTCCATTGTTTGCTACTGGTGACCTGGATGAAATGCTTTTAAGCTTAAGTCTATGGAAAACCACAGAAATTTTGAACGGCCATATCTCTGTAACTGCATTGCAAATCTGCACCTAATTCTGGGGATCCCTTCAGTACGAGGAACCCTCTCGAACACTAATCACGAGTACATCTAGAGGCCCTCTTTCGAATGAGACTACCCCTGCGTCGATAGCCCCAGGGGTTCGGGAGTTATGGCTGGTTAAATTCACATTCCGTCGCAAATACAGACATGGTTTTATGTTTAGGCAGCGCAATACACAACAAAATTTGTAAATAGACCATTTAAGTAGTGATGTCCCCACTGGATGCAACAAATGCCTTGTTTTTAAGGGGTTTTATTGTTTTTGTCTTGTCGTGTCGGTGTTCTGACTGGGACACAGCAGCACAGAATGGTGAGGGGCATAACATTTCTGTCACACGCTTGAGCTATTCAACCAATAACAACGCACTGGATACCTGGCCAATCAGAGCACACCTCGCTTTTCAGAATGATGGTCTTTGTAAAAAATGTACGTGTTTCAGGAAGGTGAGGGCATAGAGGAGCAACATTAATGTATATCATATGGAAAATAATGTGTTTTTTTTTTTAGCTTAAACCGCATTACTCCAAATACACAAAATAGTGTTCTTTTAAGCGATGTCATATAACCCCTTTAAAAGATAAATGAGTTTAAGAACTGTTTGACTTTCAGAATAAAAATTTCCTGGTAATCTACTCACCCCTATGTCCTCCGAGATGTTCATGTCTTTCATTCTTCATTTTGAAAAGAAACAAAGGTTTTTGAGGAAAACATTCCAGGATTTTTCTCCATATAATGGACTTCAATAAGGAGTGGGATGAAGGTCCAGATTGCAATTATTTATATATATATATATATATATATATATATATATATATATATATAAAAGCAAATTATCAGGAATATTTTTTTTTATCAACAAAAAAAAAATGGTTTAATCTATTTCAAATAAAAAATATGTAAGGGATAATCAATGGTTTGCTGTGCATTTAAAATTCTTAAATGCATGGCAAACCCTTGATTATCCCGCTTATTCTCTGGTCTTTTGGCAAGTTATATTATATTTGACCAGAAGGGTAAATATTACAGTTATTTTCGTCAGTTACAGCTCGTTAGCTCTAGTATTCTGCATGCTTCAAATCAGACACAGAAATGAAATAGTGTGGTAGATTACATTTATTTGAATGAATTATAGCATTTATTAATTAATTATTGATAGAGAGAGAGAGCAAGAGAGAGAGATGACAGTTGTTTGTGCTTTACCTGCGTCTGGGCATCTCTCTACAAATAATTAATTACTTCAAAAACAACAGTTTTACCACCTCGCTGTTGAAGAATATCATTTAGCAATCTAGTTACTAGGCTATTTTATTAGTAAAAATCACAGAGAAGCATCGACAACAAGTTTGTGTGTGCACAGCGCAATCTGTGATCTCCGACCTCTCTCTTTCCCCATATCTGTGTGTGTGTGTTTGTGTGCATCAATTAAAGCAGCACGTTAATATGGAATGATGAATAAACTGACTTGGAAGTACAGTACCATGGCGTGGTACTGGCGCAGTGGATAAGAGACATGCCTTTGGTATGAGAGACCTGGGTTCGAATCCACTGAGAGACACCAATGTGTCCCTGAGTAAGACACTTAACCCCTAGTTGCTCCAGATGTGTGTGACCTCTGACATATGTAGCAATTGTAAGTCGCTTTGGATAAAAGCGTCAGCTAAATGTAATGTAATGAGGCCCCAATATACAGATCCTTCTCAAAAAATTAGCATATTGTGATAAAAGTTCATTATTTTCCATAATGTAATGATAAAAATTTAACTTTCATATATTTTAGATTCATTGCACACCAACTGAAATATTTCAGGTCTTTTATTGTTTTAATACTGATGATGTTGGCATACAGCTCATCAAAACCCAAAATTCCTATCTCAAAAAATTAGCATATCACGAAAAGGTTCTCTAAACGAGCTATTAACCTAATCATCTGAATCAACTAATTAACTCTAAACACCTGGAAAAGATTCCTGAGGCTTTTAAAAACTCCCAGCCTGGTTCATTACTCAAAACCGCAATCATGGGTAAGACTGCCGACCTTACTGCTGTCCAGAAGGCCATCATTGACACCCTCAAGCGAGAGGGTAAGACACAGAAAGAAATTTCTGTGATTGCACAGGTGTAAAACAAATTAACATTTACCTTTTACCTTCTGGTAAAAAAAAAAAATACCTGAAATATAAACGCTCCACTGGATGTTCACATCCAAGAGACAATGAGCCTTCTACTGGACATAAAAGAGAGTAATTGATCTTTATCTACAGCATCACGTGACCCTCATCTGTACATCACGGCATCTTAGAATCGATATCTAGCCTTACTTAGATGAAAACAATAGTTTTGAGATCCCTTTGTGCAGCATTTATGGTCACTAGTGGTGTCATTTTTTGCTTCTAGTTGATTATGAGGCAGTGCAGTTGTCTAAGAGATCACAGGCCATGTAGTTTAAGTGTTGTCTCTGTTGGCATCTCTCATCATTACTGCTGAACAAGCCCTTCTAACGCCCTAGAGGTGATCTCGTCAGAAACAGCCAGGTGCCTCCAGCTAGATGCTGAAGTTCTCCCATGAGGTTGCTGTTTCTGGTATCAGGGTGTCGTCACTCATAATCCTCAAGAAACTGCTTTTGGAAAATGGGAACTTGGAAGTTCTGACACTTTTCCTGGAAATTGTTGGTTATTATTGGTGGACAATAGTGGACAAGCATACTGTACATTTTTTTTCATCAGTATTTTTGTGCATTTTTCTTATTGTAAAAAGATATAATAGTTATTTATACAAGACCAATTTAATTTAAATTTTGTGGGATCTATGATGTTGAAAATTAATGTAATTCAATATAGATTCTCTGAAAATAATATACACTACCGTTTGTTTAACAAAAAAATAATGCTTGTATTGATACTTGTAAGGATGCATTAAATTGATCAAAAATGACAGTAAAGTAATTTATTGTAAAACATTTCTATTTCAAATAAATGCTGCTCTTTGAAAATTTGTTTATCAAAGAAAAACAAGGTATCATATTTCCACAAATTTACATTTGTATTAATCAGCACAACTGTCTTCAACATTGATTATAATGAATGTTTATGTTTAAAAATCAGTGTTTTAAAATGAAATAGTACTGTCAAATTGATTAATCACTATTAATCGCATCCAAAATAAGTTTTTAAAAAAAGTCTCTGATAAGAGTGAGGTTTTCCTACTCTTTATCTAAAGAATCCAGAATGCATGTTATTGTGGATTATGGGAAAGCCAGACCAGTATATCAGGTCAAAAGCCAAGGCACACAGCTGGAGATCCCATGTGAATTACAAGTCATTGGGACTAGTTGAGAGTATGTATGTATAAAGTAGGATCTCACAAGAGAGGTGCTCACAAAAGAACAGAATCAAAGGTTGATGAACAAAGAGCCTGCGTGAATAGAACACAGACCCCTCACAACTTAAGAGATATTAGTTAATGCTTTTTCAAAGTCCTGGCTAGTGGCTCTGGAAGCTGAGGCCTGTTATGAATGAGAAATCTTGCTGCTGATGAAGAGAGAGTTTCTTGCAGTGAGAGCGAATGCACCCTGGGGGAACTCGGGAGGGCTGAGGGAGCTGACAGCTCGAACCTCCAACTGAAAAGTTCCTGTCAGACTCCCACACTCGCTGTGTCCCGATGGGAAGGGTGGTGGGCCTTGAAAAAATATTTGGAGAGGAGGAAATGAAGGAGAGAGCAGGCAAAGGTTACTGGGTATTTCTTTGCTTGCAGGGGGTATAAGAGAAGAGGTGGTTGAAAAGTCACTAAGGTGGTGCTCTTCTGAAAGCTGTGTCTCTTTTGTGCCCTTTTACTCTCACACTTCTCCACCCTGCTTAAATTGATGGAAAAGCAGGAACATCATGACCTGCAGGCAAAGAGAGAGGTGAACAAGTCAAAATGCAGGCTTTGTGTTTGGTGTTAGGATTCTGAGGAGAGAGCCCTGACCGCAGGGGAGAATCAGAGGAACATACATACTGTACACTTGAGATTGAATCATTTGTCTATTTTTGAGCACAGAACCTGTTGTGAGCTGGTCATTTTCCCTAACATTATCAAGCAGCATTAGCAACTGTTTCATTTGCGTAGTTTTTGTACTTTTATGGAACAGAACATGCAGCATATTTATTTTTTCTTATTTTGCTTTCATTTTATCTTTTTCTTTTTGATTTGCTCAAAGTTTTGTTTATGTTGTAGATTTTTGTTTTTTAATTGTGCAGCATTTTGGGTAAACACAATTACATTAGCGACCAAATAGCAAGCATTTTTTTAAAATGTTCTTTCATTTTGGTCTCCTTTGAATGTAAGGATTTGCCTAAGTTTTCTTGTTTTTGTCAAAATTCAATGTCATCAGCAACCATTTTGTTTCTATATTATGTCATTTTTGTACAAAATAATATTCTGCATTTTTGGCATTTTTTTAAATTCATTTATATTTGAATTGTGCAGCATTTTGGGTAAACATGAAATTACATTTAGCAACCAGTTTTAGTAAAACAGAATATTGAAAAAAAAAAATCCCTTCTTTTTGTATATGAGTATTTCAAAATCTGAATCAAAATGAGCTTTATTGCCAGATATGTTTACACATACAAGGATTTTTTTTTCCCACAGTGCAACAGAATGACGTTATTAAAATAATAAAATAATAAAAATAGAACAAGTAAATATGTAATAACAATATACAGATTGATAATTGTATGTACAGGCATATAACAATAGACAGTTTTGTATGTACAGGTGTATTATGTGCAAATTCGAAATGTAAACTAAGTGTGTGTGTTATGTGTAATTGTCTGAGGGAAGACACTGTTCCTGTGTCTGGCCGTTCTGGTGCTCAGAGCTCTCTAGTGCCGACCAGATGGCAACAGTTCACAGAGGGAGTGTGCTGGATGTGAGGGGTCCAGAGTGATTTTGCCAGCCCTTTTGCTCACTCTGGATAGGTACAGTTCTTGGAGAGTAGGAAGGGATGTACCAATGATTCACTCAGCAATCCAGACTGTCCGACATTAGTCTTCTGAGGTCAGATTTGGTAGCTGAGCTGAACTAGACAGTTACAGAAGTGTATAGGACGGATTCATTGTTGGTAAGGTAGAACCATTTTAGCAGCTCCTGTGGCAGGTTGAATTTCCTTAGCTGGCAAAGGCAGTACAACATCTTCTGGGCATTTTTCACAATGTAGTCAATGTGAGTGTCCCACAGACCGTGGTAACTAGAGACCTAAATGACTCAACTGTCATTACATTGCTGTCCATGATGGTGAGTAGAGGGAGTGCAGGGAGGTTTCTCCTGAAGTCCAGGATCATCTCCACGGTTTTGAGTGTGTTGAGCTCCAGGTTGTTAAGACTGCACTAGATAACCAGCTCTTTAACTTTCTGTCTGTAAGCAGACTTGTCACCGTCCTGAATAAGGCCATTGACTGTAGTGTTGTCTGCAAAATTTAAGTGCTTGACAGAGGGATCCTTTGAAGTGCAGTCAGAGAACACATCCCTGAGGGGCACCAGTGCTGATGGTGCAGGTGCTGGATGATGATTTTCCCAGCTTTACTAGCTGCTGCCTGTCTGGCAGGAAGCTGGTGATCCACTGACAGACTGAGTTGGGCACGGAGAGCTGAGTTAACTTGGGCAGGAGGAGGTTTGGGATGATGGTGTTAAAAACTGAGCTGAAGTCCACAAACAGGTTCCTTTTATAAGTCCCTGGTCTGTCTAGATGTTGCAGAACATAACTGTCATCCAGAGACCGGTTTGCTCTGTAGGCAAACTGAAGAGGATCCAGCTAGAGTCCAGTAATGTTCTTTAGGTGGGCCAGGACCAGCTTTTCAAATGACTTCATGACCACAGATGTTAGAGCTACAGGCCTGTGGTCATTTAGTCCTGTAATTTTGGGTTTCTTTGGGATGGGGATGATGGTGGAGCATTTGAAGCATGAAAGAACTTCACACAGCTCTAGTGATCTGCAGGTGTGGTGGAGAGGGGGGTTGCAGGAGGTATTAATGGTTGTGTAGAGAGGTGTTCAGAGCTGGTGTATGGTGTTTTTCCAAACCTGCAATAAAACTCACTCAGATTGGCTGTCAGGTGTTGATTCTCCACAGTGTTGGGGGATGGTGTCTTCTAGTTGGTGATGTCTTTCAGACTTTTCCACACTGATGCTGAGTCACTGGAAGAGTCACTGGAAGAGAACTGAATTCAAATCAGCAAGGCTCTGTTTAATTAGTCCATCTCTTTACAGTCCTTAACACAGGATTTGCTGATTTCAGTTTCTGCCTGTAGGTCAGTATAAGATGAACCATACAGTGATCAGAGAGCCCCAAAGCTGCCCATGGGACAGAGTGATATGAATGCTTTATTGTCATATAACAGTGATCCAATATATTAGTGTCTTTGGTGGGACATGTAACATGCTGTATTTTGGCAGTTCACGGGAGAGATTTGCTTTATTAAAGTCCCAGAGAATGATTAAAACAGAGTCTGGTGTTGTTGCTCTTTCTCTGTGATCTGATCAGTGAGTTTCTGTAAAGCCAGGCTCACATGCGCTTGCGGTGGTATGTAAACCGTTACAAGAATGAATGAACAAATCTCCCATGACGAGTAGAAAGACTTACAGTTAATGAAAAGCACTTCTAGATCGGGACAGCACATCTTCTTTAACACAGTTACATCTGTACATCACCTCTGATTCCGGCAGATGTAGCGTGCTGTCCAGTATGGCGCAATTCAGCTAGGTTTCCATGAAAAACAGAGCAGCAGAATGTGAAAAATCCTTGTATATCTGGGAGAGCAGAACGAGTTTGTCCATTTTGGTGGGTAGAGAGCGGAGGTTCGCCAGATAGATGCTAGACAGCACCGGTTGAAATCCACACTGCCTAAGCTTCACGAGCGCTCCGGCTCACTTCCCACACTTGCATGTCATGTTTCATCAGCGCTGCTGCTCCGCCAACTACAATATCCAGCAAAATGTCAGAATAGTCGAAAACCGGTGAAATATTGGGTGGTGTGTACTGCTGAATGTGAATCTCTGGTGAAACTGATTGCAGGGATATAACTAAAGACAGGACAAACTAACAAAAGCATAAAAACAACTGCGGAGCAATCCACGGAGGCAGCCATCTGCGGCGCCATCACGAGAGAGTGATTTGCTCAGGTTCTTCTTTTTTTTTTTTTTACGTAGTACTTGACTGTAAAACCTATCTGTGAAAATAACTAAATGAAGCCAATTAATTTCACATACAATACTAAAAGTTAACAGAGGTAGGTTTTTTTAAAGGGGTCATGTCAAGAACAATCAAATTTGCCTTGATCTTTTGGCATATAAGAGGTCTTTATATCATTATGAGAGTACTGCGAGCATCAAAATCAAATACAAACCATTATTATCACTGACGTTAGATGCAGTATACAGATGCCTGTTCTCAATTAAACGTTATCCTATTTTTTAACTCACTGGGTTTTATAGTGTTTGGTCAACCTGAAGTGGCGTTAGCAATAATGGACTTCAGTAATCATTTTTTTCATTTGCTGTCATTATCTTTTCTCCTTTAAATTTAAGTGACCTACAAAAAATTATTAGAACAAGTCATTTCATTAAATGAAATATCTTACAAATTTTTGGGGGGTTGGTCATACAATAAGACCAGGGGAAGTGTGTGCTGTTACAAAAAATGCACAGTAAGTCCCAGTGTATAAAAAAACCCTGCAAAATGAGTAAATGTAAACCAATACATTTCAAGTTTGCCGATTAACTGCTTTTTTAAATGAATATATTTTTAATTTGAATTTGAATACAGTTTTTCAAATGGAATGTTGCTTTAAGAACTGTTATCTAACCTCACTGTGTGAACTCTGTAAATGTGAACCATCATGTGCTTTGTGGTGGATGCCCATCGTAAAGTAAGTTAGAGTTTGACTCTCAAAGGACAAAAGTTGCTTAGGCTGCGAATTTTGCACATTGCACCAGCTATCGTCTTGCAAAGACTCACAGGAGAGAGAGAGAGAGAGAGAGGCGGTAAAGTTCAGCGGCTGCAGCTGGAGTAGAGTCATCGCAGCCAGCGAGAGAACAGACCAGCTCTGTCTGCATCACTGCTCCTGCATGCATGATCGGCTAACCATCGATGTGCCAATCAGAAGGTTTTAATTGGGTAAAAGAGGGCAGAATGTCACCTGTTGCAGTTATAAGGAACCGTTCCATCATCTCCTCCACCACCTCCTCCATCTGCTGCCCACACTTGTCTTCCATGCAGTCTGAGTTTTGTGCTCTTCGTGGTTTGTATGAAGACATTTATGCACTCTAGGGGTGCTTTGGAAATAAAAAGCATGCTCATGATTTTAGATATCACACTCTGACAACAAAATCACATGTAAAAATGAGACCATGCGATTAGTACATGCCGTTCCTCACTGGAACTAGATATCAAATCTGTGTGAGGCAGTGCTTTTTTCCAGTAGTTTTTGCAGTCTGCTAGGAATTATGAAAATCACTTTTCCCCATAGTTATAATTTTTTTTTCTTTCATCCTTTTTTTTTTCTTTTATCTTTCATCTTTCCCCCACCTTTTTTAGGCAGGACTTCAGCATAGTGTGTGTAGCTCTGTTCCATGCTCTGGTGAGCTACTGTCTTTATAGACCCTACTAGAAAAACCACTTAAACCAGCCTAAACTGGTCTTAGCTGGTCTGGCTGGGAGAACTGCTGGTCACCCAGCTAAACCTCATCTTGGCCAGGCTGGAAGACAAGCTAGACCAGTGGTTCCCAACCGATAATGGAAAATGTTTCTTGAAAAATTATGTGACACTGAAGATGCTGAAAATTCAGCTTTACCATTACTGTAAATTCAAATATTTTGAATATTTTTTAATTGTAATAATATTTAACAATATTACTGTTTTTAACTGTATTTAAATGCAGCTTACTTTGCACTCTTAAGTATTCTGCTTACTAGGTTTTTTAAAAGGAATCAATCATATATTGATAAAAAAAAATGACACACATACACATCATTTCTCCATATCATTAAATCTTAGCTACAACCTGAGCTTCAAAGCCCAATTCCAATATACAGTATAACAAAGAGCTTAACATAAGATGCAGACAGGAAACCTCCCCAAACTGCACCACTGTCCTCTTTTTCTGGTCCACACCTTCACCCCTACCTTTTCCTTTCATCTCCGTCCTGTTTTTCTCCTCCTCTTCTGTTGGCTGTTATATAAAAATAGTCTTTAGTGGGCTTAACAAAAGAAATGAAGAAACATAACTGGAAATAGCAAGCTTAATCTTGAAGCCTTAGCTCATATAACACGTTACTTATTTTGAGGTTATGCAGATGAACAGACCTTGTTGTTGTTGTTGCTAATTATCTGCAATTAAATCTCCAGTTAAGTTAGCTGAGCTAGAATTAGTACAGAAGAGACATTAAGCTGATTATATTATCTGACATTTTAATCAGGTTTTTTTTTTTGTGGCCTGTATGCCATGCTGTCAGTCAACTTCAGCGCTTTTGTTTTTTGGTTCAAAGCATTATGTGCCATATGGCTTTTCATTCCAGCTTCTCTTAAGCAATTAACCTTGGAGCTATCATATCAGATTGTCTCAATTAGAGCTTCATTACAGCTTCATTCCACAATACAGAATTTCATTTTTACAGAACAGCTTTTTATTCTTTTTATGACTGTGGAAAAAGGCTGATCAGACAAGAACAATTATGACTATTCAAACCACTGTTGAATGACATTTGAACAAATGGCTTCTCCGTTTTAAACACTAGTGTGTTGAAGTGTTCTGTGAGTCCCCCTTCCATCTTTTCAATTCATTGAAAAAAACATCCACCAAAAAAATAAAAGATAACTTTACAGCATATTTATATACTTTCCCTCATTAGAGGGCCCAGACATGTTGTGCTTCTTCGCAACAGTGAATTTCGACAGATAATGCATTCCCTCTTTGGGTTTGAATTTTTTTCTTTTTCTTTTTTTTTGGTGATATTTACCCCTTTAGTTCAGCTCCTCATTAGCATTCGAATAGTGTTTCTTCTGCATGAAGTAGCAGCTGATTTATTCAATAATTTATTAATTGGTTAATTAATCTTGCTGAAACAGACACTTTAGGTTGTAAATCCCCCGTGCCCTGGGACTGTCGTAAAAAACAAGCTTGTCCTTGAATTCTTATTTCTTCAAATCCTACTTGTCATTCTTTGTCTTCACATAATTTGATTTTGAGCCTTGTTGTGGTTCGAAATAATGGCAGTCATCAAATAACAGCCAATCCTTTGTGTCAGGAGCATTATCCTCATCAATCCTGCCCTCCCCAGATAATTTGTTTTCATCTGACTTTTATAGTTAGCTCATTTGTTCATATGAGCCTTTCCTAAATGTCAGTTCTCTAAAAGTGGAGCCTTTTTTCCCCACTATCTACACCACACTTTCCTCCAGGTCTCTTGGATTGACTGTCATGCTACTGTTTGAGTTTGAAGTTGAGTTGGAGTTGGAGTTGTTGGAAGCGAAGGCATGTAGATAGTTCTGTGTTAGGCCGTGGCCATACTGCTCGTTGCTACCCGTGCTGGATGTGCTGGTGGTGGAGGTACAATGAACAAGCATGCCATGTAGGGACTGGCTACGTCGGGTCCAGATGACGCTCAGACGTTTGGCGTAGCTGTAACATGTGGTGGTGGTGATTTCACCCACATCAAAAGAACAGCTACGCTTCGTCTTGAGTGCTTGCCTCAAGTCTGAGCCTCCTTCCATTCCGTCATCTCCATCTTGTGTCAATTCAAGCGAGGCCAAGACTTGTCTGTCCACGTATCTATCTTTCTCCAGAGACTTCCTCAACTTGAGCCTACCTGCTCGCTTTTGTGTTAACGTGGGAAGTGTGTTAGATGGGGAGTAATAGAGTGTCAATCTCTCACTTTCTGGTGTGAGAGGACTAAAACATTTTTCCCTCACTTTCCCGTCTCCCTTGTCACGTCTACCACGGTGAGGCTCCGGGCTCTGTTTAGATTTCGGGGGAGAGCTTGGCTTGTGTTTGTCTTTTGTTCTTTGGGCCAAGAGTCCATTTGGCAATGCCACCATCATCATACTGTTGTTTCCGTTCGTTTGGGCATAAACATCCACCCCTTTGGCTGGAAAAAACTTGCCCGGCCTGTTGGCATCATCCCGACACTCTCCGCAGACGCGATGGCGCACCATCATGGCCACAGTGAAGACCAGAAGGGTTACAACCACCACGCCACCCACCATCACTGTCAGCGTGCCGCCCAGGAAGTGAGCGTGCAGAGAACGACATTCTGTATAATCCTCTTTAGTGCTGAACTGGATGCAGCCCAGCACCTTTGTAGTAGTCAAGGAGGAGATGCCATCATCAAATATGGCCAAGACGCACAGGCTGTAGTCTGCTCCTGACACCAAGTTTTTCAGCAGGAAACTATTACTGGTTGGAGGGAGAATTCTGACACCAAATATAAAAAGAAGAGAATATTTATGAGAAATTAAACATCATATCAAGGAAATATCCAGACAGAAATACATCAAGCACAACAAAGTGAGCTTTAGAAGCTATGTTTTGTTGTGAAAATGGCTTAAATCAATACCCTGCAATGAAGGGGATTCTAGTAAAGAGCAAATTAAGAATAAGCTATAGATATTGTGGATGCCCCAGTCTGACAAGTGGTGAAGCATTTTTACATTAAGGCTAAGAGGATAAGAGGATGCCGACATGCTTCTTGCCTGAAGGACTCCTGCCCACACTAGTCTTTACAATCTGCCATCTCTGGCAGAAACAGTGTCCGTTCAGTACTCTTTAATAGACTACATTGACTGTGTCCAGTGCATTTGCTTTGGCTGCTTTGTATATACAGTATGTCTGTAATGAAAATGCTTTGGATGTCTACACCTGATTCAAGTCCTTAAATTCACTTTACTTTGAGAGGTAATTGGCGGTCACAGCAGAAGGACCTTGAAGAATTTTCAGTGTCCTTTGCACTAGTTTCAATAAGCTATTTGCCTCCTTTCTTTAAAGATTCAATAATCTTTTGTTGAGATTCGTCAATTGTATTAATTTATTTATTTATCTTTCCTTGAGTCTCCACTTCAGTAAAAAGAACTGTCGTGTCACTGAATATGTGCTTCACTGTAAGGAATGAAATACGTTTTAATTCACATTCATGTAGACTTCTCTTATTTTTGAGCTCATTGTGTCACTGCATATCAATGACATTTGCATGCTTATCTGCATATTAAATTTCAAATTCTTATGGATGATTTGAATTACAAGCCTTACAGGAAACACAACTTAATGATCTGCTGCTAATAATGCCTTAGTTGCTCCTTTATGATTTGTGTTGGTCAGTGATGTTGAATGAATTATTCAAAATCTCACATTATTTCCATAGGGTGGTTTGCGTTTTTAGATCAGTTCAGGCCAGAATGTGTGGAAGTGATTTTTCTGTTCTGTTCTTGTTTTAACATTAACAACTTTTTCCATCTTTATATTAAATGAATGGTATATGAAGCAGTGTCTTGCTGTAACCAAGATGTTTATTTAAAAAAACAAAATTGAGATGCAAAATTGTTTTCTGAGGTTATTGACATTATGCCACAAATGCTGTCAATAGAGTTTAAGTAGTATTGAATGTGGAACGTCTCTTTAATGTGGAAAAATATCTAGGAAAATCTCTCTAGTTTAGCAATGCACTCAAGGTGGCCAGTCAGTGTGCATTAATGTCTGTCTTCTGGCCTAGAGTAGCTTACTGTGTTTACTCTTATAGATTCCTGCATGTTGATGGGAATAGCTGTAGTAACAGGTCTATTATGAAGATGCCTGACCTCCCACTCATGCACTTCTCTGCCTGCCATCACTCAGCAACTGCTGCTACTTCTGCTACCCCACCCCCCTCTCTTCAGGCAGTCCTCCTGTATCTATATATATATTTCGCTCCTTGTCATCCAAACAAGCCCCTCACCTTCACCATTTATTATTGATCCCAATTCCTGGAAATCTCACTGTACCTTTCTTTTGTTAAGCCTCTCAATGCATGTCCTTACCATGCAAGAATGGCTACTTCTGTGCGTGTGCATTGAGTGCATGTGCATTGAAAACTCTCTTCAATGTTATTGAGTTGAAGAGCCTCTAGTAAGTTTGTAAAGGAAAAGGTAATGAAAAGAAAAAGTGAGATAAACAAAACAAATTGTAAAATAAAGGCTACCATGATGGAATTTCTGTTTTCATATCTGTAATAGGATTTTTGTATGCAAGCTATGTTGTTTGTGCATCCAAATACTGCTGCACGGTATTCATGATCAGTAGTTGAACATTTCCTAGATGATGTACTGCATCTGCTGAAATTCTGAAGAGTGCAAAGAGTGGACACTTCACTATCCCATGAGAGAACACAAGCTGAAGAACCATCAGACTTGAAAGATGATAAAAAGCCAGGTGGCTTCTTTGTGTAGGTACTGTTTGTACAGAGAAACTTTCTTTTGATTTAGATATTATTAAATTAGCAGGCAAATAAATAGTTTTCTTGTTCGTTGTTAGAGTGTAAAAGAACAAAGCCAACCATTACTGACGTCCGCCTGTCTAAGAACAGTTGGTGTAAGGGACTCTCGCAGCCCTACCCTTGTGACCTGCCCTATCTCTCTATCCCCTTTCTCTCCATTTAGATCCATTTCACTCTTCCTGATTCATTGTGACACCATCTTCAAATGTATAGGTTTTACCCTTTTAAAGGGTCCATCCTGTTTTCCCCAGAGCCAGCAAGTCCACTCACTCCACTGCTCTGCTTTCTTTACCCTCCCTGGATATAAATAGCTGCCTGTATCTCTTTTAGCCTCATGGCTCAACTTGAATGTTATGTCCGCTTTAGGCTTTGTCTGTTTCCTTTGGCCTTATCCTTCCATCAATATCTGAAGCCTATAATCCATGAACATAAGCACCAAGGATGTTTAAATGCATTCACTTGAAACACATGAAAACTAAACACTAAAACCAAGACATCATTTTCTCTTTTTTGTCAAAAGTGCTGCAACAATACAGAAACAAGATATCCTTACCTGTAAACAAGTCCATCATCAGCTGTGCTGTTGTACTGGATCTGATACATCCACACCAAAAAAGGCGCTGAAGATCGACCCATTTTCCAGCGAATTTGTGCTGAATTGGATGTCACACCTAGAACTCCAATCAAGGTTTCTGTGCCTCCATTACTGCTTCCACTTCCTCGTTCTCCCGTATCTCCCTTGCCTCCGGTGGCATTCCGTACAGTCACTACACCAGTCCCTGCCCCTTCAACCCCACCACGGCCACTACTTATATCAGAGGATCCAGGGTCTCTGTGGTTGATAAGAGTTATTGTACCATTCCCTCTATGAGGAAGAGGGATGATCTTCAAGTCTACCAGAGCTGTGGATTCCCCTGCGGCATTGATGGCAATGCACGTATAGGTGCCATCATCTCTGGCACGGGTCACCAAAAAATCCAGTGTGCCATTATAGTACGAGTGAATGCGACTAGAGTTGGCCACAATACGGTCATCTGGTGACACCCAATGAATGACTGGCTCAGGATCACCAATGGCTCGACATTTAAGTGTGGCTCTTTGGCCCTCCAACACCCACAGTTTGTTGGTATTACGGGTGATCAGTGGAGGCTCACACGTGAACTCTTCCTCTGGAATGGACCAGAAGTATCGACCCGCCAGATGAGTAGGTGTGGCACATGTCTCCATGTCGTCTTCCCGAATCAATCGTCGTAGCCACAACAGCTCACAGTTGCAGTGCAGGGGATTCCCCCCAAAGTTGAGGCTGGTGATTGAATTGTACGGTGTGGGACTAACAACCCCAATCTGGGATCTGGAAAACAGTGGATCAGGGGGAAGTGTCTGCAGTCTGTTCGAGGTCATATCCAGTCGGGATAGTTTATAGAGCTCACTGAAAGAACCCTCAGCAATCTGGTCTATTAGATTGTGATCTAGATTTAAGGTGTGCAGGCTAGCCATATTCTGAATAGATTCCCAAGGAACCCTACGGAGGTTATTGTAGGAAAGATCCAGATCCTCTAGAGTTGGCAGGAAGTCATCAAAAGCATCTGCCGAAACATCTATGAGCTGATTGTTGTTGATGATGAGATGCTGAAGGTTAATAAGACCTGTCAGATCCTGAGGCCCCACCACTGTGAGACGGTTGGTGTCCAGGTGAAGCGAACGCAAACTCTCCAGATCAGCAAAGGCCAGTGGTTTCAGAGCATGTATGGTGTTGCGTGACAATGTCAGGTCAACTAGTCCTGTCATATTGGCAAAGTCTGCACCTCCCACTTCCAGGATGTAGTTGTCAGCAAGACGCAGCTCCACAGTGCGGCGATCAATGTTTGGCGGCACAAAAAGAAGACCTTTATTCACACACAGTGTGCTCAGAGACTCTGATAAGTTCCGACACACGCAATGGATGGGGCAAATGGACACCATGCCCCATGTCTCCCCTGCCAATACACCTTGTCCACTCCGAAGCAGTATGGAGCTGAAGAGACACAGCCAGAAAAGTGTTGACTTTAGCATGGGACAGGGGCGGACATTTGTTGTGCTGACTGAGATGGATGAAGCAGGATATCTCCTTGGTTGTATCCATTTCAAGCTCTCCTGTTCTTGCAACAGATTGTTTCCTCTAGATGGACTCCCTGGTTCTGTGCGTCGCATGGTAACCAGGTTGTCCACAGACCTGTGTAAAGAGATCAAACATTAGAGGCTTCAACTCAGAATTGGAAGAAGTTGAGCCCTCTTTGTCTCCCTCAGTCCTAAGCCTGCTTGTCCATTCACTTATCCCCTGCACAAATGCAGTTATCCAATAATTGCCACTGAAACTTGGCGTTCTGCCTAGTCATTCATCCAGTATATGCTCACTTCATCTTACAGTGTATCAAAGAGGAGCTAATCATGAGCCAATCTACCAGTGTCCATTGCTTCAGATTAATGGTGTACCTGGAACCCTTTGTCAGTTGTTTAGATTTCAAGGCATTTATCATGTGCCCAGCAAGTGCAGCAAGAACTTTAAACTTTTCCCCTGGTCTGGGAACGAAAGAGAGACTCAATTTGGCTGCCAGGGACAAGCCCCAAGATGATCAGTCACATTCTAAGTGATGAATGCCTTGGCTGTCTTCTCATCGCAGATGTGAGATTATTTGGCTGTTGTGGCTGTGTGTGCAGACAAAGTGTATATATTTACCCAAGTCTTATGTCCTTCTGTTTGTTCTCCTCCCTGCTCTCCTACAGGGGTCTGAATACTCCATTAACCTGATACATAACTGTCTGTGTGTGTCGCACACATGGATAGAACTGCTCCAAACAATCAGTGCAACAACAGTATTAAGCGACACAAACTGCAGCGAGTGTGTAAATGAATTTTAATTGATTTCACAAGACCGAAACCCTGTGATATCCAATGTACGATTGTCCTTAAACATTTGCAAATGCTTGCATTAGTTTAATACGTCCATCAGTCACTGTCAACAAAATGCTGCAATGTTATGCTGATGATTCTGTTTGTTGTTCTGTTTGTGATTTTGGCCTGTTCATTTCAGTCTTACGTAATGGCTACAGTATCACACTCGCAAAGCAGTTTTAAAACGAGAGTGTGTGTGCAAGTGAGAAAGGGAAAGATGAAGAGATGAGATGGGGCAGCGTAGGGAGTAGAGTTATATCCTATAAATAACCATGTGCAATTGGCTCAAAGCTGTATGTGTGCAAATTTGCTATAAAGAATGAGTACCCAGTGGAATTCATATTCATTGTTCTGAATCTGGGATTACACACTGCAAATATCCTGCAAACAATTTTCAAACCTCATGAGCTTCTACCTGCCAACAGTATAATATTTTGTGCATGGAGAAAAAATGCAAGGAGAAAAATTACTGTCATTTCATACCTATTGTGTCTGTTTCATCAAGATTTAAAATGGTTTCCAATCCTTTCAGTTCTTTTATAGACAAACTGCCCCGCTAGTCCCATCATTGCTTCAGATGAAAATCCAGAGGGAAACACTGTGGAAATATTCAGGTGGGCTAAGGGTCGATTTGTTCCTCATAGTGAATTGCTGAAAATCACGATGATGTGAATTGGATCTGTGGTCAGATGGATGACAGTCCTTCATCCTCACTGCTTTGCCGTTCTTTTCTTTGCCATGAGTCACTGCCCTGTTTCCATTATCCTTAGTGAACCTCAGTTAAATGAAATTGGGTTTGTCTTCTTTTTTTCTTTGATTTTCATTGTTTCCGGTTTCATCCAGAATTCTCCTTTATTTATCTCCTTTACACAGCATTATTAAAGTCAGAATCCAGTGAAAGCTTGTATTATTCAAATCATCTTTTATTTGCAAAGGTGCTTCCAGTAGCAAATGGCTTCCAATCCATTTCATCTCGGAGTGAACTGCCAAAAGAAACAAAAATCCCTCTTAATAAATATTTAACTACTATTAAAAGCTCACATTCCTTTTTTATTATCTGCCTTTTTTTGTTTTCTCATTTCTCTTGCATAGACCTTTAACTCCGATACCACATCTTTAAGTAGAAAGCATGCTGTGTATCGTTCATGTCTGTTTGCTGATGTCGGAGTCTTACGCTATTGAGGATCCTAAATTAATTGATTCTTCCTGTAAACTGGCACATTAAAGCAAATAATCCAATTAGACCTGCTTTCAAGCAGACCCTGTGGGTCTGACTGAGCCAAATATGTGTATGTGTATGCGCACACTCTTGTCTAGATGGACTAGAAGTCTGTACACTCAATTTCACTGCATGATTCCCTCTTTATTGTTTTCTCTCTAATCCACCCTTAACTCTTGTAGCCTTTCTGCTCTGTCTTATCTCCTTATCTCTGTCTCCACTCCTCCTCAACCTCTCCTAAATACCTAAAGAGCGAAAGCAAACATACCAACCTTTTTTTTTCCGAATTCCTGCTTATGCCCATCCAAGAGAACTGCTGCCCTCTCCAGTGGTCCCTTTCCCTCTACATCCTCTCAGGTTCCTCAGGGAGGGATGGTGGCATCCTCACCCCTCATTTCTCTTCCCACTGCTTCTTCTGTTTTTACTTTTGCAAACGGTCCAGGGAAACCCTGCCCTCAAAGTAGGAAACCTACAGGCACAAAGAACCTTCATATAACCATGCAGTTGAGTCCCCACTGATGTCGCTTATTGCCATCAATCAATGCCTTCTTTTTGCTTTTTCGTTTCTCCTCTGTATTCTTGAACTGCACGAGTCTGTGATTTGTTGGTTCTGATGCAGAGAGCAAGTCGATGTGAGAGCAAGTGTTTGCGACTGCAATGTGTCTGCTACAGCAAGGGCAGAGTGAGAGGGAGGGAGGGAATAGAGAATGAGAGAGAGAGGGAGAGAGAGAGAGAGAGGGAGGGGAGAGTGGCAGAGCCTGAAACAGTCTTGGCTCTCTATATGAGGGGAGAGATGAAATGCAATGGTAAAAATGGCAGAATGGGTGTGCATTGGCTGACTGGGGTGTGAGGTTGGATCTGGAGAGGAATTGCCCAAAGCTTTATCCCTCTTGACAGTGCATTTTTAACAGCAGGGCACCATCAGTCAGCAGACACAATAAGAACTTTTTAAATCAAATTAAATTAAATTTATGCATTTAGCAGACGCTTTTATCCAAAGCGACTGACAGTGCATTCAGGCTATCAATTTTTACATATCATGTGTTCCCGGTGGATCGAACCCCCAACTTTTGTCACCAATTCTCCCGTAGTGTCAATTTTCATCTTCTGTGAATGCAAATTCATTATATATCATTAAAAATGGACAATAATAGCTGATTCTGAGAACTTTTGAGAGATGCATGGGTTGTTGGAGTTGGGCAACAATGGTATTCTGATGCCCTTTGCAGGATGTGACATGGGTCCAACCCTGTCCCCAAAACATCTTTGTTCGTTATTTTTGCGTTTTACGTGAAAAAAACCCTTAAAATTATTGAAAAAATGAAATAACAAAATTAAATTAAACAAACCTTCAAATATCGATGAAAACTGTAACACCTTTGACCGTAATGTTCAATTTGTTTACATTAATGTATTACAGTAGGTATTATGAACTAATAATGGTTTTTATTAGTAAAAAAAAAAAAGTACTATGTTTTTAAATAATATTCATAATACTTGACCTAATATTAACTTGAAATGTTAAAATGTATTAGTTTAATAGTTTGTGGTCTGTCAGATTTAAAAAATAAAGATTTTTTCAGGCTTGCCAAGGCTGCATTTATTTGATCAAAAATATATTAAATATATTAAATAAAATATATTTGTATTGTTTTATTGTTTGTTTTAATATATTTTTAAGATGTCATTTATTCCCATGAGGGCAAAGCTGAATTTTAATGAAATACTGAATTACTCCTGTCTTCAGTGTTACATAATCTTTCATTAAGCATTGTAATATGCTTTATGCTCAAGAAAGTCAAAGCAGTTGAAAACAGTTGAGCTTAATATTTTTGTCAAGTCTTTTTTTTTTCTTCATAGTTCTTTGATGAATATAATCTTGAAAAAAACAGCATTCATTCAAGGCATTGATCTTCTATAACATTATACATTTCTTTGCTGTCACTTTTGATCAATTTAATGCATCCTTAAAAGCATTAAAAAAAGGAAGTAAAAAATAAACCCTACTGATTCAAAACTTTTGAACGGTAGTGTATGCAGGAACAAACATTATTAATAAATGCTGAAAATGTATTACTCATTGTAGCTGTTAACAAAATGAATCTTGTTGTAAAGTGGTAGCCTAAAAACAATGTCCTGGCCCAGTGTTATGACACTTACTGTTGATGCAAGTGGTCACGGTTCAAAGCCCACTGTCTGTACCAAATCATGAGAGAGCCGTTCTTATAAGCTGAGCTGTATAATCATCTTATGAGCGTGAGGCTAATACAGCTTTACACGGCCAGCAAAGTTGAGAAGTAGAGAAGGAGCCAAAGATGTTCAGTCCAAGTAACACTTTTTCTCAGTTTCTCATGTTCTATCTCTGATTCCCGTAATCTTTGTTTTTCTGGGCTCTGTGATTTTAGGTGAGCATGAGTCACTCAGTCTTTATGCGGGTCTATATATAGAGGCCTGACTGCATGCAAGCACAGCTAAGCGGACGGCTCGCAACATTTGCCAGCGGCCCGCTTTAGTCCATCTCCACACACTCGGAGCATCTAACCGGTAGGCTCAGAGTCTGCTTAACCTCGCTGCAGCTGATGGATCAGACTCAAGATTTGGCTGGCGAGCTAAAATCAGCCTTGGTTCAGTTAAATCATATAAAAAAAATGACAGATCATGAGTAATACATTTAAGTACCATAAGACAAATATCAATGATTCATGTGTATACAGTATGTACATTGCGCTTGCAATGAAAGAAAGAGACTGCAGCTGCTGGATCCAAGCCACAACTAATTGCTGTGAAAGAGTGATTCCAGCAGGGGTACATAACACACTGGGGGAAACTTAAGCGGGTTACTGTAAGATTTAGTTTTTGGTTCTTGAACCTATGGGTATGTTTTTATAGTTTAAAATATTGAGGCTGTAACAAATTTATTTCCTTTTTAAGGAAACGAAATATGTGTGATTTCACAATTAACGTGTACATTTATTTTGTAGTAAAATATGCATGACTGTTCAAAAGTTTAGGCTTAGGCCTTTTTTTTGTAAAGAATTTAATATTTAAATTTTCATTGATCAGAAGTAAAGGTAAAGACTTGTACATCCCCACAATAAAAATACATGTTTTAAATATTTAAATATTGTACTTTTTAATTATCTATCAACTAAACCTGGAATAAATGTATCTTGGTTTCCACAAAAATATTTAGCAGCACAACTGTTTTCAACAGTGCTAATGCTTGTAATAAGAAATCTTTCTTGAGCATCAAATAGCATAATAAAGTAATTTTCAAAGGATCATATGACACTAAAAACTGAAATAATGGCTGCTGAAAATACAGCTTTGCCATGACCGGAATAAGTCATATTTTAAAATATATTCAAATAGAAAACTTACTTTAAATTTGTAATAAAATGTTACTGCAATAATTGTATTTTGGTATATTTAACAGTATTACTGTTTTTACCTGTATTTCAAGTAAATGCAGCCTTGGTGAGCATAAGACTCAGTGGTGTATGTGTGTATATAAACAATGAAAATGTGCAGGATTTAAATAACAATCACTGGTTCCTCACAATTTGAGGACTTAATCTTATGTACTATTTCTCAAAGATGTTCTTGCTGCTGGTGCCTTTCTCATTAACGTGTATAAATGATGATGTGTTTTGCTGATGGGTGATATTTCATACTTGTTGAGGTTTTGAAAGATGAAAATAAAAATAATACAAATGTCTTGAATTTAATTAAACACCCAATGTGGATTTTACTTATGAATATATTATCTCCTAGGCCTTTCTCGGTTTCTCAGCCGATTGCCTTCAGAATTGTCAAAACTTGTGTAAGACTTCATTATAATAATAGTAGCTTTTAAAGTAATAATTAGCTATCATGTGAATATAATATGAATACGTTTCTAGTTTGGTGTTGTTTAAGGCTTATTTGAGTCTGTCTAATGAGGCTGTGGAGACACAGAAGGTTGGGAAGCAGAGTAAAGCACAGTGGACTTGAGATATTTCAGCACCCTGGACAGCTCCAAAAAATGAGCTACTTAAATCGGTTAGATTTGCAAGACTATGTTGTGGTATCGCCATCTGTACTTCCATCTGTCTTGTTATACAGGTCCCGTGGTTGGATGGTTGGCATTGTAACTGCTCATTTTAAACCTGTATTCTTCAGTGTGGTTGCTCCTCATTTCTAAATGTAAAAATTCAGACAGGTAGCCCTGAATATATCAACAGCCTGTCTGTGCTTAAATGTTTAAACTCCAGTGTTTTCTCTCTCCCGCTCTCTCTCTCTTCCCTGATTTTGTACAGCAATTGTGGAGAGCTTGTGGGCAACAAATTGTTTTCAGCAATACCCAGTGGTTTACCACTAAACAACACTGTCCAAGCAAAGCTGTTTCTTTTACCAGCCATGAGAAAGCTTTGATTATTGTGGATTTATGTGCATGCTTGTGCTCTTCAGCATGTTATTTTGTATTGAACATGTGGACAGGATGTGGTTGTAGAATCATGTTATTGAAAATCTCTTGTTTACTCTGCTGTCCTGAAAAACATTAACCCTCTGTTATGTATTATTTTACCATTGGGTAAAAAAGAAAAAAGAAAAAAAAAACATTCAAATGTTTTTTCCCCTTTATATTTAAAATAAATACTTTTTTATTGTTGTTTCTCTCTGAATTTTGTTTAACGTTATTTTATTTACTTCAGGAAATTATTGCCTGAAGTAAATTGCACATCCTTCTTTGAAATATTAATGTAGTTATCTACATAATGTAGTATGATTCTGATAGTAAGGCTTAATTCATGGTCAGTCTTTTGCATTTCTGTTACTTTCTTACTCTGTTACTCTGTTACTGTTTGTTGCACTACCATAGCACTTTTTTTTTACACATTTTGACAGAAAATATGTAGAAAAACAGAAGACAACACACATATTCTGAGTAACCGAAATGCAAAACACTGACCATGAATTAAGCCTTATTATCAGAATCATACTAAATTATGTAGATAACTACATTGATATTTCAACGAAGGATGTTCAATTTACTTCAGGCAATAATTTCCTGAAGTAAATAAAATAACGTAAAACAAAATTTTACAGCACTACCATAGAGGGTTAAACTTGCTGCCCGTCAGCTGTGGTAGTCGCAATGGTTTTCAGTACATCAGTATGCATCTTATTGTTCAAGTATGCAAAGTCTGTAGCTTCAGGCACTTTATCTTACACAGCATTAGGTACTTTATGTCTCTAGCATTGTGTCTGTATGAAGTTACATTTTGGATGCACATGATTGATTTTGTATTAAGACTTAAATTAAAGGAATAGATCACCCAAAGATTAATTATAAATGCACACTCATGTCATTACAAACATTTTTAACTCTGTGTAACATAAAATATATTTTGAGAAATATCTTTGTCCATACAGCCATCAATGGTGAACAACACAGGTTTACTAATGCTCTTGAAAATATCTTTTGTTTTTATTTTTCAACACTGAAGTAGATATTTTCTGTAAATCTCACGTGATTCATTAGGTATATAACTAAAAAATGACAAAGTACAGTATACAGTTAAACTATTTGCAAAACAAACCATTGTGTTCATGATTATTGTAACAAAATATACCAACATCAAGCAGCTAACTGACAACAGAAGTCTTGTGCATTCAAGCCAAAAATGGCTGGACCTGCATTTACATTTTAAAATGCTTACAGTTTTCTTTTTGAGAGGGATAATGTAAAAGTTTGGAACGAGGAGGAATCCTGCAGTCAGAAGAATCTGGGTCAGAGTACTGGCGGATTAGAGCCGACTCTTTCCAACTCTCAATTCTTGGGAGAAGATTTGGACTCGGCCTCCATTTTGGTTTCTTTTCTTCCCCATCCACGATCTCTTTCACATGTTCTCTTAAGGCCTCCACTAAACCCTTCCCTAGAGAATCAATGTGTTAAGTGTATGTATGTAGGTGGCAAGGGTGCAAAAACCAAGTGCTAAAACTATAGAGTTTCAATTAACACTTTGCTTATTATGTTAGTTTCTCACATCTGCCCCCTTTTCAACTCACCATCTCGTCAACATTCTTCCAATTTCATACCCTTTATTTCATGTCTATCTAAACCTTTATTATCTCCCCTTCTCCGGCTGCCATTGGAGTACAGTATTGACAGTCAGGCTAATGGATTCTAAACAATTCTTTCATGTTCAGCTGTTGGTTTCAGCTCATAGCACCACAGAAATGCATGTAGTAGACTATTAGGAACAAAGGACTTCAAATGTGTTGCGTGTCAGCTCAGTATATTGAGTTGTTACTTCATGCTGTAACAGTGAGCACAGTTTCCTCAGTGACCCGAGCCCAGTTTTTCACACACTCAAAGGCAGGTTTGAATAGTGATGGAAGGGAGTATTGAGTGTTTAGATAATGGTATTGATTTCAGCAGTGCCTACCGAATGGCTCCATCTGTCCTGTGTAGGACCATTAGCACCTAAGCTCAGCCCATGTGAGAGCACGGTCTTGGGTTGGTCTTCATCTCTCAAGAGCTACCCACTCTAGGCTTTCTCCAGCTTTCAGTTCATCAGTTCCTCTTAACTAGGTAAAAATGTATTTGTCTGTTCTCTTTTCTCTCCCCAGACAAACATCCCATTCCTTCAGAACGTGCTGAGTAATAATCAGTTCCTGAATGCGACGGTAGATACACAGTTCATCGACGAGAATCCAGATCTCTTCAACCTCAAACCCGTGCAGAACCGAGCCCAGAAACTGCTTCACTACCTTGGTAACCTTTATATTCAGTATAAATATCCTCATAAAAGAAACTGTTGTTTTACATTTTAGTGAGATTTCACAATATCATTGTTTTTTCTAGGGCTGTGTGATAAATTGCATGTGATTGTCATGTGCATTTCGTCTGAAAGCACGTGATGGAGATTTACTTCTAATCACAGAACCGGCTTTACTGACGAGATGCGCATTAAAATCACATGTGATTTATCATGCAGCCCTAGTTTTACTGCATTTTTGATCAAATAAATGCAGCATTTGATAGCAGAAGATATTTCTTTTAAAAATAGGAATAACATAATGAAAGATTTTGTGCTTATGAAAAAAAAGTGTACTTTTCACCATCCCTGCTCTTTCTCAGCAGCCCTTTACTAAGTTTAAGTCAAGCCAAGTGCCAAAACCTTTTAAGTAACGTGGGCTGTGCAGCCTCGGTCCACTTGACCCATCCACTCAGTGTATTATACCAGCAGAGGTGGATTTGAAGCAGTTTGGACTATTTGTGTGTGATTGCGTTTGCTCGTCATTCAGGGCATGTTATGGTGAACGGCCCGACTACTCCGATACCTGTCAAGGCTAAGCCTTCTCCCATCGATCCGGTCATCCCACCAGTACCCCTCGGTGAGAAACACACACCATTTCCTTATCTTACATTCACATGCTGTCAGTTTCTCACACTACAAACCCAGCATAAGCTGCCTTTGCACTTCGTTGCTGTGTTATTTAATTGATGCACTGCAAAGGCATGAAGTAGAGTATGTTTACGTCTTTCAGAAGGTGGTCTTAATCCATTCTTCCCCCTCAGCATTTCATGAAGTTACCCATGACTCTATTATGAAGCTACATCAGGAGGAATGTAATAGACATTTATTTACAAAAGAGCCCCTCCAACACGTTTTCATTCACTTTTTTTTTTTTTTTACTTCCATCTTGGATGGATTTGATTGGGCATGTGCCAAGAGTGTAAATCAATGGAAAAATGACTTATATTTTTTGTTGTAATACTTTGTTTATTTAGATCCATGTTGTTGTGCATTTGTGTCTGTATGTGAATAATAGCCCTGATAAAAATAGTTGTTTTTTTCCTTTGTAGTCCTACGCAGTGTGGTGTTAGTGATTAATGTCTGTATTATTAATTGGCAGTTTGTTTGTTTGTATGCACTCTGCAGGTGAGCCACCAGTGGGTTTCAGGGATGTGCTGCTGAGAGAGGGTCCAGATGGTTTTGCGAAGGCGGTACGTGCCCACCAGGGTCTGCTGCTTATGGACACTACGTTCAGAGACGCCCACCAGTCCCTCCTGGCCACTCGTGTACGGACTCACGACCTCAAACGGATTGCGCCTTTTGTGGCCCACAGCTTCAGCAACCTCTTCAGTGTGGAAAACTGGGGAGGTGTGATTCTAGTTCTGCACTATTGTTTTCTTTCCTTCTCATGCTTTCTTTCACACTCTCTCCCTCCCTCTCTATTTTTTGCCTTACCGCTTTCTTGCATTCTAGCAGCAAACCCATCCCACCATTCTCCAGCTTGTCTCACATTTTCCCCTCATTCCAGCTGACAAACACAGATCAATTGTCTGTTGATCAAATACCAATGAAGCCAGGGTCTACAATTGAATCATCTTTAATGACTGTGTTTTAGTAATTTTAAGGAATAAATGTTTTAAAAAATAAATGCAATTCCATTGTTAAATGGTTTGTTGATTTTACTAATAAATAAGTTCAAATCTATATTTAAAAATATGTTTACACAGGCTAGGCACCATAAATCATATAATTGGCCTTTACTATTTATAAAACAGCTTTAGAAAGCAACCACAATTGGCAAAACACACAATGCATCTTTAGATGCATGTTTTCATATGAATTATGGATAAATTAAACCACTAAAAGCCATTTTTCACAGGAATAAAATATAAATATTAGATAAGACTCCTAAACTTACAAGGATAGTTAATCTAAAAAATTAACATTTTGTCATTAATTACTTACCATCATGTTATTCCAAACCCGTAAAACCTTCTTTTATCTTATGAATTTTTTTTATGAAATCCGAGAGCTTTCTGACGATCCATAGACAGTTTTGTTTCCACACAAAGTATTCTCGTTGCTTCATAACATTAAGGTTGAACCACTGATGTCACATGGACTATTTTATCAATGTCCTAACTACCTTTCTGGGCCTTGAAGTCAGTTGCATAGCTGTCCTACAGTGTCGGAATATGGAGGGTTTCAAATTTAGATTTTTAGTTTTGGTTTAAGACTTTTAGTTTTAGACTTTGTTTATAATCTGACCCAATGAACTCTCCATATCTGAAAGCTCTTGGATTTCATCAAAAAGATCTTAATTTGTGTTCCGAAGATGAACAAAGGGGTTTGGAACGACATGAGGGTGAGTAATTAGACGTGTTGATTTGGCAACTAAAATAAATTAAATAGAAATAATGAAATAAATTAAAGCTCAATAGATAATGTTAAGAAAAAAATAAAATGACAACTAATAAAAAAAATTAAAATGAGGACTGGAAATATTAATCTTGTATAAAACATAGTTAAATAATAAATCAATATATAAATAATACAAAATTAAACACTGCCCGTCTCTAACTACACTGGTTTAAAACAATTTAGCACCAAGTGTTTGAGTCACTAAATAACTTTGATCAAATAATATTAACCAGGATAAAATACTCTACTGTATATATATATATATATATATAGTAAATATTGCACACCCCTAATTTATGCTATTTAATTGATATAGTAATTTATTGATAAAAATTGTTTAAATAATATAATAATTGATACTTTTGACTCATCGATTTTAACAATGGTTTAAATGTTTTTTTATCATTTTATAAAACTTTACTATTGTGAAATCTTGTATCTGAACTGTAAATTATGCTTTTTATAGTAATCTTACAGTTTAAAATGGTAATATAGACATTGCCCTACCCCACTCATATGGTATTAATTTTATTTGTGAAGGTCTTAAAAAAGGTCTTAAAAAGTCTTAAATTTGATTTTAAAAGTCTTGCAGAAACACTGTTATAAATACTGAATGACTGATGCACACTAGATGTGTGTTGAGTTCATTTCTGGAATTGAAGCAAGGACTCCAATAGGAAGGTTTTTTACATGCTTCTTAAAGTTTCACATCTGTTCCACTTATGTTTATATCCTGATCCTCTTTTCTCTTCTTTTTTTTGGTCCGTTTTCTCTTTCTTCACCAGGCGCTACATTTGATGTAGCAATGCGTTTCCTATGTGAGTGTCCCTGGAAAAGGCTGCAAGAGTTGAGGGCTCTGATGCCAAATGTGCCTTTTCAGATGCTTCTGAGAGGTGCCAACGCCGTTGGATACACCAACTACCCTGACAATGCCGTCTCCAAGTGAGTCGTGGTATCTTAAAGCACAACCTGCTCACAGTCTGAATGAACTTCTCAAATGTTAATCTTTTAACGAACCGGAATCCCAGGGAATTGAATGTTCTGATTCAGATTCCACTTACAGCAATGAAAATTTTCATACCGTTAAGGAAGCAGATGAGGAATACAATTTGAAAATAATTAATAAAAAAAAAATGTGTGTGTGTGTGCAACTATTAAAAGGTACCTGCTCATTAGAGTCACTTGTTTATGAATTGCTTGCTTTGACTTTGCAATAGTAAATTCTTTTGCTATTACACTATAGATTCAGGAACAGCACAATTCTGCTGCTGAATAGTGACTCATGACAGAGTTTTTTAATATGGTTTTCCGCCCACTTCAGCGGAAGAATGCAGACATTACCGAACA
This sequence comes from Carassius auratus, assembly GCF_003368295.1. Lineage (NCBI taxonomy): Eukaryota > Metazoa > Chordata > Actinopteri > Cypriniformes > Cyprinidae > Carassius > Carassius auratus. The sequence continues at coordinate 12,177,984 of NC_039263.1, read as the reverse complement.
AAGTGAAAAATCATTTGATTCCACTACTTGTTAGAAAAACCCTTTGTCTTTACTAGCTTTAGTCTTCTTCATTTGTTTCTTGCTGCCACTGATTCTGGCCCCAAGCACCATTCAGATGGCTTTTAATTCAGGTTAGAATGTGGCGCTGGGGAGCATTTTGTGCTCCTTTAATGGCTTTGTTTCAGACCTACCATAAAATGGCTGCTACTGGTTTCCATTCAGCATTTTCAGTGGCAAAATATGTACATTTAAATAAAAAATCAACTGACATTTTAATGGGCCCTAAATACTTGCTTAAATAAGGTAGGAGAAAAATTAACAGGAATGACACGTGTACATCATCTAAGCCTCCCCAAAGTAAACAAACCAGTGTTGTTTTAATATTATTTATATGATATTATAGTATTAAAGGGGTTATCCTCATTAATATCCTGTTAATCTTGAGTACCTATATAGTAGTACTGCATCCTTCATAACTCCAAAAAGTTTTTAGTTTTATTATATTTATAAGAGAAAGATAGTCTGTACCGTTTTTTCCCGGAAAAACATGAGTGGCTGGAGGCGTGACGTGTGGGCGGAGTTAAAGAATCACGAGAAAACAAACCATGGCTAACAGTCAGATTCAGCGTATATTTATGATCCAGAACAATAATAATAATATATGTCATATATATTTTTGACAAGGTTTTAATTTTATAGTTTTATGTTAAGTTAACAATAACAGCACTGAAACAACCAGCTCTTTGCTATATCGTTACTCATTGCATCATTTCCTGTTTTTGTTAGGTTCTGTGAGGTGGCTAAAGAAAACGGTATGGACATCTTCCGTGTGTTTGACTCGTTGAACTACCTTCCAAACATGCTCTTGGGGATGGAGGCAGCAGGCGCAGCAGGAGGAGTGGTGGAGGCGGCCATCTCGTACACTGGCGATGTTTCCGACCCCACAAGGCAGAAATATTCTTTAGACTACTATCTCAAACTAGCAGATGAGCTGGTCAAGGCTGGAACGCACATCCTCTGTATCAAGGTGGTTGTTTGTTTATTTTTTGTGTGGGATTTTTTTTTATCCATTTGTCTGTTTTGTTAACCTCAACTCTTGCTCACTCTTTCATCTCGACTGCTGTTCCCACTCTGCCTCCACCCACACAAAAAACACCACTGCATCACTGTCTCTGTTTGTTTCTGGTGCGCTTCTCTCACTTTCCTTTACGTTCTCCCTCTGTCTCTCCTCTCTGCAGGACATGGCTGGTCTCCTAAAGCCTGACTCTGGCCATTTGCTGGTGAGCGCGTTGAGGGACCGTTTCCCAGACGTGCCGATCCATGTGCACACTCACGACACCGCAGGGGCCGGTGTGGCTGCCATGCTGGCGTGTGCAGAGGCTGGAGCAGACATTGTGGATGTGGCGGTTGACTCCATGGCGGGAATGACGTCCCAGCCCAGCATGGGCGCCATTGTGGCATGTACCAAAGGCACCAAACTCAATACTGGTGAGGCTTGTCAAACTGTGAGCTGATATTCATTGTATTATATTACTATGTAATATCTAAATATCTAATATCTACATATCTAAATATGTAGTTAAGTTTAAATAGACTGTAGTGTTGTCAAAAGACCCGGTACTTCGGGAACCAAGTCGGGACTACAAAAATGAAAATGTTATGGTAACAGGTTTTTTTTAAGTTCCGGTGGTACCAAGTACCCGGTCAACCCGGTTGTTGATGTGCTATCCGAGAAGTGCGCAGATGCATGAAACTCACCAAACTACCAAAACACTTCAAAGACAGACACCCAGATCAAATTAAAGAGTTCAAGCAGGCAAGTTTAATTGTGTGTCCCATACACTGATTTATTTGTGGCGCCTGCCACAATATCAAAACTGACCGCCATAAATAGATTTCCCAAAAAGCTCTAACTTCATTGAATAAATATGAGCACTGCACGTGTTAAAGTCGAAACCCGAAGCGAGTTATTTTATATCACTGTATTTCTGAAGGAAACTGATGATCTTTCGAAAATTATGGATATCATTTTAATTTCATCTGGCATGTAATGCCTGAGCAGCATTTGTGATTACAGCCGTTACCGGGGAAACCTCTATCTCTCCTGTTCTAACAGCGCCTCCTGCTGGCAGAGAATTAATTTGAATATATATACCGCCACGAATAGACTGCAAGGCTGTGGGAAACACTACCTCTGATATGAATATTATTCAATATTTTAATTTGAATGTCAGATTGAAATGAACGCTGTTATTAGAGTAGTTAATCGTTAGCATAAGCGCAGTTAACGCTAATATAATGAACATTAGAATGAAGTTTCTTTAACTGTTTAATAATCCTGTAACTTTTATTAGGGTAAAAAAACAGGAGGACATGATGATATTTACTATTTTTACACAAAACAGGCTTTTAAATTAATTGTGAATCTGAAATATGCGTGTTAGAGAATGTACAAACGGTTAACATTGTGTCATATCAGTCAGAAAAGCAGTTGTTTTTTTTATTATTATTTTTTAATCTAACTTAGTTGTTATTCTTAGCTTTAAAATTCAAAAGCCCTTTCAAATTAAATATGTACACAGTTTGGATTAAATGAAAGTATAGTAAAAAAAAATTAATTAGCATGTTTTTGTGTTTTGCTTTGGTTCCGAAATTGGTATGGAAAACTGTGGATTTTCACTGGTGTTTATACAAAATACTGAAATGATGGTACTGTGACAACACTAATAGACTGATAGATGGACAGATGGATGGGTGAACTGGTTGATAAATGGACTTAAGTGTATGTAGACTAAAAGATAGATGGATGTGGTTATGTTTAGAGAGATGGATAGATGACGGTCGGACGGATAGATAGAACCATAGAACACTCCATAGAACAAGAGTATATTAAACGTTCATTATTTCTTGAAGACAATGATTGACGGGTTACCTGACAGTTCTGCATTAAGTGGGGTCAGCAAAACTGTTTGTTGCTGGCAACTTTGTCTCATCTTGGTTAGGACATGGCGTTAGAGTGATTTATTGGTTGTTTTGTTTTCCGTTGTCTTCGGTGCATGTAACAGCTCCTAATTTATTTTAGTTTGCCTGAGTCTCCATGATACAGCCCATCATTCATTTGCCAGGTCATGTGTTAAAGGGAACATTATGTAAACATTCTTCTTCTCTCATAAAAGCTATTTTCATAAACAAATACTCCTCATCCTTCTGCAGTCCTGATGCTCTCACCGCAACCCAAAACGCGCTTTGTGGCATTTAATATTCAACACACCTGCTTTACACTGTTTTTCAACTGCTGTGCCTCATATGCAAATGGTTCCCACACTTTCGTTCACTTAATTTTTCTTTTCCCTCCTTCATAATCCGGGGGCGAATGAGGTCATGAGAAGTCAGTTAAAAGAAGAAGCAAAGCAAATAAAGCAGGGCAGGAGTGGTAATGAAAGAAATGGGGAAAAAAAGATAACACCGCAAGGCCAGTCAGTCCTGGAAAGATGGAGAAGAGAAAGAAAATGATGTTGGGGCGAATGAAAAGAGTAGAGAGAAGGGTCAGAGTGGACAGACATCATTTGGATGTTGGTGTCTGACCCTTTGACCTTTCCTTAATTGTGACATTACTGTGGCTGCTGGTGCTTAACCTTCACTGATGAGTCTCGTGCCCCGGTGGGTCTTCTCGCAGTAGGGTGTGTGTGTGTGTTTGCGGCCAGAGACTTTCATTGTGGTCGGTGTGGGAGACCATCTGTCCAACCATGGGTCACTGCGTCACCTGCCGCTGTAGTGACCAACAGCATGAAGATCTGCTTCATTAAGGCTGCTTCATACTGCCACAGCAAATGTCAACATTTCTGACATCCTGTTGACTGTATAATTAACATCACTCAAGCAAAAGTGCTGATGTTCTGAATACCAACAAAGCTGTAATGGATTTGTGGATATTGTTTCTAGGGATTATTACAGGTACATTGCTATTATTAATCTGGTTGATAGTTGATACTAAAACGCAAATAAATATTTTCATCGGTAACACTTTAGAATAAGGTTCCATTAGTTAATGTTAGTTAACTACTTTCGTTAACATGAACTAATCAAGAACAATCCTTCTACAGCATTTATAAGTCTTAGTTCATGTTAATTTCAACATTTACTAATGCATTATTTAAATCAAAAGTTGTGCTTGTTAACATTAGTTAATGCACTGTGAATTACCATGAACTAACAATGAATAACTTTATTTTCATTAACTAACATTAACGAAGATGAATAAATACACTAATAAATGTATTATTCATTGTTTGTTCATGTTATTTAATACATTAACTAACATTAACTAATGGAACCTTATTCTAAAGTGTTACCTTTTCATCTTATGGTCGGTATTGAAATTCTGTAATGTTTCATTTAAAAAATAAAATCCTAATAGCCAGAATCAATCGTTTCAATTATACAAGTGAATTTAGGACATTAAAATGTACAATATGATTTATGGTAAATGAGCATGTACAATTTAGCCAAGGGTTTTTATGGATCTTAAAGAGTATTCATATGCCTTTCCACAGTTGAAGGCCTTAAAGAGCTCTTCATCTTAAATCAGAGCAGAAAGTCTTACATTCATAAGGTCATGGCATGCAAAAGAAAATATTTATATCTTGCTCTGTATTTTTGTTTTAAAATCAGGATACTTTTTACTTGAGAAAAAAATAACTATTAATTAAATGACTTTATGTTTGAAACCAAAACCAATATCTGTTAGTGGGGTGTGAAAACTTTTTCCCTTTTAATCAAGTAGATTTTTTTCTGAGCTCTCTGGCAGATATTTTTTCTTGCTTTTTTTTATCATTTTGCTTGTCAAGTACATTTATTTTTTTATTAAAGAATCTTTATTTACTATATATTAAAGGTATAGTTCACTTCAGCTGCTGGTCCCCGTTGACTTCCATATTATAAAAAAATAAAAACACTATGCAAGTAAATGTGGACCAGCAACTGAAGGTGAAATATCCCTTTAAGAGAACACATTGGTTAAGTGTGTTAGTTTTTCATTTTTCTTTAAATAGGGTCTTAAAAAGGTACTGTATTTTAAAAAGTCTTACATTTACAGTGGTCGACCAATATATAGCCAAGACTGTATATTGGCAAATATCGAAAACTGTACTTTTATTTTAACAGCACTAGGAATACACCTGAGTGCAGTCAGTTCTCTTATAAATTATATAATAAATGATAAGACAGATCTGTTAAACAGTTTATGAAAATGTATTGCAGCACTTTCCTTTCTATTATTAGTCAAATAAATGCAAACGCTATAGTATTTTCCCATATACTGTTGGTGTGCATTTGTCATTTAAAACAATGAATTTTGAAATTCACCAGCTTTACCAGAGCCAACTCTCACTGGATCTACACAAGCAACAAACTTTAAATTCTTGTATTAAATGAAAATTTACAGTGTATATAATGGCTTTATATTGGCCATCAACCACCTTGCATTCTAATGCCATATAAAGTAATGTATAAACAACACTCATTTTATTTGCTTGGAGAATGTGAACTAGCCTTTACATTAGCTCTCAGTTATACTGTTATTAATATATAGGCTGTGTAAGCTAATATAATTTGCATCTTAGACTTTCTTATTAAGCCACCAAACATTACATTAATAAAACAAGGAGACGTGAGCTGTGGCGCTCACAAACCGGAAAGCCCTGGTTGTGGTTTCTATGAAAGTCTATCCTTTATGTATAGATTCCACCTCCTCCTCTGGAGCTCCACATAGTGTGGGTGTGTGTCTTTGGCAGCACGCGACGCATCAGAGGAGGTGTTCACGCTTTGGTTGATTCAGTTTGTTTTATTCCCAAAAGATTCAGCCGTACCCCCCTCAATCTCACTGCCCCGTGTTTCTTTGGTTTTCGCTCCTGGAGGTGTTGCATAGGTAATTGAATTGTTTGGAGGCTCTGTGGCCGTGTTATTGCAGTCTCTGTCTCTGTTCACGGTTTTGGCGCCATATGCATCATCCAGTATTAATCACCTGTTTACAGCTTTTTAAAACAAGCTGCTGTATGTGTTGATGTGAAGAGAAAGAGACAGCGCTGACAAACGCTCGATTCTTATTACAGTACTCGCAAGGCAGCGCTGTATTGATATTCCCCCAAAATTCCATTTGTTCTCTCCTCCTCATTATTTATCTCTATATAACTGTACAGACACCTTTACACAGCAAGCATCATGTTACAGTATGTGTTGATTCTCATGCACAGCTGATAAAAAACAAGACCTGCTGAGTGCTATGACAACCTGCAGTCACTCTTTGTCACTTATGTAAAGTGGTAAAAAAAAAATTTTCCAACACAGCTATTTTGTTACAAATCTAGTTCATTGCACTTTCTTTCTTTCTGTTGATTTATGTATCATTTTTGTATAGTTTTTTATTCTTTGTATTGTTGTATCGTTCATTCTTCATGTATTGTTCTAGCCTTCCTTTTTTCATTTCTTCTTTTCATAATCTATCCATCTATGAATTTTCTAAAATTTTTCTGTCTATCCATCCATCCATGAATTTTTGAAGAACTTGTCCATCAATCATTTATTTTTCTTTCCATCATCGTTGGATTTTTCTATCCATAAATCCTTCCATCCATTAATTTTTTGTTTCATCCATGCATTCATTTTTCTTACCATATATCCATCCATCCATCCATGAATTCTTCTTTCCATCTATCCATCCATCCATTAACTTTTCCATCCATGAATTTTTCTTTCCAACATCCATAAATTTTTATATTCTTCCATCCATTCACGATTTTCTCTATTTCCATCCATCAATTTTTCATTTCAACCATCCATCGATTTTTGCTTTTCAATCCATGCATTTTACTTTCCATCTATACATCCATCCATCCATGAGATTTTCTTTCCATCATCCATGAATTTTTCTATCCTTTCATTCTTTCATCCATGAATTACTTGTTCCATACAGCCTTCCATCCATTCATGATTTTCTCTTTCCATCCATCCGTCTGTCCTTTTCCATCATTTAATGAATTTGTAAAACACAAGATAATACATAAATGTTGTCATATTGACAACTAAAATTTCATCTGGTTCCCTATTTAAGATGTATTTCCACAATAAATACAGAATTAAAATGATGAATAAATTAATGAATGATGACACAAGATGCGAGTGAGGATTTGTTGTTAAATGAGAGATACCAAGTCTGTCTGTCAGACCACTTATCAGTCCCTCTAGATGGATGGATGGATGGACAGATGGATAGATATAACATCCTGTCATCTTCCAGTTTCTCCTTCAACTTTCTCACTAACCTTGTCATTTTTTTAATCAGCCTTTCTTGCTCCCTCTATCAATCTCTCGTTGTCCTGCGCAGGTCCCTCTGCTTCCTAAAGTATCTCTCTTTCTCTCTTCTCTTCAAGCCAGTTCATCACGATAAAGGCCGTGTGGCCAGAGATCAATGCCTGGACTGACTGACATGTGCTGATAGATTGGTCTGCATGGGGCGAGCTGGACACAACGCTTTTACACCGTAACATCAATAGCGCCTAATAGCCTGTAGTCAGGGTGGCAGCGAGTAGGAGAAGAGAAATGCATGCAAGCTTGTTTTATGAAAGTGTTATTGTGATTTCCTCAGTCATTCTCCAGTTGTGCGCACACACGTTCGAGCGTATTTGTTCGTGTGTTATCTTTTGCACTGGAAAACTATTGTGATCAAAGCGTTGGGCAATTAGTGAAGATGAGGGAGCCAAATGAGCATGTGAACTCTGTTGCAAGTGGCGCGCCTCGTTGATTGATTAATTGACTGACTGCTGCTGGTAAATGATGAAGCCGTGAGTGGCAGGAAGCAATCTATGCTCCGCCACCAATTCCCTGCTTCTACCGCATACAGGCCCCTGTGTGCCGAGCTTTCGATGACTGATTAAAAGCTTTGGAAGAATGCCTGATTAGCTGGTGCCGTCTGTTAAAGAGACGAGGACGTCCATTATTTTTGATTAAATATTAATGTCAGATAGTCATTTGTTGTGCTACTTGTTCTCCGATTGCGTATTCCTCTTAGTAGACTAATGATCTCTCCTCCTGTCTTTCTTTCTCTTTCTCAGGCATCACTCTCGAGAAGGTCTTTGACTACAGTGAGTATTGGGAGGTGACCCGAGGCCTTTATGCTCCGTTTGACTGTACTGCCACCATGAAGTCTGGGAATTCTGATGTCTACGAGAACGAGATCCCAGGCGGCCAGTACACCAATCTCCACTTTCAAGCGCACAGTATGGGGCTGGGGAACAAGTTTAAGGAGGTGAAGAAAGCCTACGCGGAAGCCAACAAGCTGCTCGGTGACCTCATCAAAGTGAGTAATTACCCCTGTGTTTTGGGAGATCACATTTTCTTTATTTACATATTCAAACCTATTTTTAGTTATTTGAGCTCTAGTAAACAGGGTTTCACCTAACAGTCCCGTTGTCCCATTTGTAACAAACTACATCCATAAATCTGGATTTATTAATTAGTAGCAAAAAAATATTACAGCAAAAAAAAAAAGGTAGCAAATACTGACTCCTATGAAGCATTGTGAATATGTTGTGTCTTCTTACACTGTATACTGTGTACATTCATTCATCATCTGAATTTTTTATAATGAATATACATTGTAAACTTTTTTACTTTAAATCAAAATTGGCTATGTTCTTGTAATCCTGGTTTTGCATAGAATTCTTTCAAATAAATCCTTTTGGAGAAAATTAATGCTTCCAGAACCAAGGATACTGAAAAGTGTGCCGTCACTTTTACACTATTCAGTGATTGTCAGACGAGAAATCAGGTCAGCTCATTTCTTATGAAATGTCATAATACTTAGAGGGTTTTAGACATGATGACTCAAATAGAAAATATTAATGCAGTTGTACACGGTGTATTAATGTGCAGTGTTATGATAAACCCCTTTAACCCCTTCATGTCTGTTACTGCGTCTATTAATCCAGATCTTCAGTCTCTCTGAAACCACAGGCATTTACATTCCTCTAGTCTTTATGTGGAACCAAAGACATCACACCTTTTAGTTAATTAGGTCGATGTCTTTTCCTCAGATGTTATGTTTCACACGCTTGAAGACTGAGTCGTGATGCAGCAAATGCTCACGTTTTCTGAGTCATTCCTTATATTGTCACTCGTGTCCATTTCCCACCTTGGTTCTTAAAAAAGTATTGTGTTATAATTGGAGTTATTTTGGTCAAAAGCGAAGTGGAAAACACCAATTTGCACATCATCGTCTGGTTCACATCATTTATTCAGACTTTGTTGGTCAGTTTGGTTTTTAAAAACATCCTGCTACCACTTAGACACATAAAAGATAGATAAAAGATATATTTTTGTATCAGAGGATTTTGCTGTTGTTTTCCTATAATTTTGCAATTTTGTACCTTATTTTTTCGGAAACTAGTTCACTTGAAACATTTATTCCTGGCATGTAATTGCTTCAAAACACTCCAGTTTTTTCAAATAATAAATGCCATGTCTGAAGAGACCGCCTTATAGCTTTTAAAAATGGTCATTCTTCTGAGAAATCTATCATAAGATATAATTATCAGCATAAAATCCACTCAAGCCTTTAGTATCTAGGATACTAAAGATAAATATAACATTTAAGTTATACTTCTGAGAGGTAATTCTAAAGATCTTCATGTCCATGAAATAGATTTATATGTGATATTCTTTATATTTAGCAATTTTTATTCAATCTGTCCTCTTATATTTCATGTAGACTTACTACAAAATATGAGCTCATAAAAGAAGCTTGTATGATAATTATAAAATAATTCTGCTTTTGGGTTTAGACTGCTGTCACTACAGTGTCATGTCATGCCAAGTAAACTTCCCACAAGTATCTGATATGAACTGCTGCTATTTTACTATTAGAAGGTTTAGATACACAGTCATTTGTATTTAAATTAAGTTCTATTCATAAAATGTAAACAAATTCTAGGAATAACTATATTTAGAATATTAACTGCTTTGGAATATGTTTTGATTAAAAATATGATGTGCTTATTCAGCCATATACTGGATAGTGGAGATAAGTGGTTAAGCAGTATTCAATCTGGCTCTGTTGACTTAAAATCCAATTTCATATTCTTTACTTCCCGTAAAATGTGAAATCCAGATCATTTTTAAGATTTCCAGGCCATAACCAGTCTTTTCACAGATTTAAATCAGATTTCACCCCTTCATTGGATTCAAAGTTGAATGCCAATCATTTGAGATAAGCAGATATGCGTTATGTGTTCTGCTTTAGACTCAAGTGCTGTTTTCCCCCGTTTTTCCATCAATGAATTGAACGTTTGAGATTGTTCATACTCTGTAATCGCATCACGTGACCACCATGAGCGCCGTCGTTTAAATCATTCATATGCAACATTCTCCCTGGTTAAAAAGGGCTTAATTATCACCCCCTGCGCTCAGAAGGGTCTCACCCTCACTCTTGAAATCGGCTCACGCTCACAAGATCGTGAGCACCGTGGACCCGAGAGCTCCTCTCTGAATCGCAAATTTAATTGCCTGCTCTCCTCTCTCTCTTTTCTCCTTCCACCTCCTCATCCCTCTTATTCCGTTGAAGCCATCTCAATCTCCAGATGAAATTGAATACAAAATAACATGGCAAAAAAAAGAGGGGGAGAAAGGAGCGAATAAATAATTCTGTCCCAGTCTCCTATGGCCCAGAGACAGATCAACTGGGAAGAGCTCTAAGCAAAGCTTATCTGTTGTGTTTCAGAGAGGCTCTGACTGATCTCCTCCAATCAAAGGTGTCTGTGAGAGTTTGGTCTCGCCTTGCTGCTTTTCATTTCCCTGGGCTTAATTAAATGATCGAAGATAGTCGGCTTTCTGTTCCCGGAGTCCCCTCGCTGTTAATATTGTCAATATCGGAGGCCGAGCTGCACGCTGCTTAACATACAACACATTAGCGCTGGGTTTCATTAGCGCCTCTCCGTTCTCTCTGTCTCCCGTTCTTTTTCCCTTTTGTCCTCATGACGAATGTTATCTTCTCCCTAAGCCGTGTTTCTGTTTGCCACTGCACTCTGTTTCCTCTTTTATTCCTAGTTCAGATTGGCCGGACGGCCCGAGGGCAGATAAGCCCGGCAGATAGAGTATGTAGCGATGGAGGCCTAAGCAAGCATGTCTTTCCTTTCTCACTTATCTGTCCTTCTCCTCTCTTCCCCTTCCTTCAGGTGACACCCTCCTCTAAGATTGTGGGCGATCTGGCGCAGTTCATGGTGCAGAACTCTCTGACTCGGGCAGAGGTGGAGGAGAGAGCGGACGAGTTGTCTTTCCCCCTCTCCGTGGTGGAGTTCCTGCAAGGACACATCGGCATCCCTCACGGAGGCTTCCCGGAGCCCTTCAGATCAAAGGTACGACCTTTTAATTATTATTTTAATATTATTTCAGTTTTAGTTATTTTAGTAGTTACTGAACAAGAAAAATGACTATATAAATGAATAGGTGGAAGTTTTCGTTAACTATAATAACGCTGGTAGCATATAAAGACTGATGTAACTGAATTACAAGCAATTAACTTTACAGCTACAGGTTTGCAGCTTTGCATGAAAGTGAAGTAATATTTTGGCTTTTATTATTATGTTATATGTTGAATTTCTGGTGCCACAGAGCATGATCTGTCGCAGTGTCAGAGAAAACGGTGCATGTTCAAAGTCAGATTCATATCCTTTCTGTTTAATAACTATAGTGATTTAACTTAGGAAATAGAACTTTTCCAAATCTTTAGTCAGAAATGAAGATAAAAAAGTTTCTATAATACTGCCCCGGGGTTAAAAATATGGGAATTACTGTCTTGTATGAGGTTGGCTTGAAAATGAAAGGGTCAGAGAACGGTTTAGAATTGATTATTTAAATGACTAAAGTTGAACTTGAGTGCAAGTCTCTGCGCAGCTTGAGCTAAGATCAGAAAGAGGAGAAGAACCTGTTTGATACAGTATTGCATAAACACAAGTTATTGAATATCTCTGCGGTGAGCAAAATAAGCTTCAGCTCTCTCGCTGAAGAGATTCGGTTGATCGCAGTGAAGTCTGTCTTGAGAGGGTTTCCCTACAGTCTCTAGAGTGCATTAACACTGTGTTGTGCTTGTCAGAGATACGCAAGGCAAAACCATGTCATTCCTTTTGTCTCGAACGCCCCAATTACCCAGCAGCCTTTCCTGTGCAAGATTAGCCGTTTCCCTGACAAATGTGTCTCGCATCAGAAATGAACAATGCCTGCCTTAAAGCTTTTCTGCGCGTGCGAGTATGCAGCTAATTTATTTACAATGTCTCTTTCAGAGTTAGTAGGCCATCTGCTTTGCATGTAATTTAGATAACAAACATATTTGAGCAACGTGGCCTTATTGTTTTTCCCCATCTGTTTTGTAACATTAATATTCTTTGTCATTATGCAGGCTTTTGTTTGCTTTGCATAAAAAGAGTTTTATTTAGGTCTGCTGTCTGTCTTTGTTTTGCCGAATCAAAATGTACATTTCGTCATTCCGAGTTTAATTCTTCGCTTCTCGCACTTGATTCTTCAGCCTCTTAAATTCATTTAAATGAAGCGATTAATCCCGCTCCTGGTAATGATCGGTTATAAATATTCTCGGATTCAGTGTGGGGCTCAGGGGGATTGTGAACGCTCTACATCATCTTCTTACGAGCAGCTTGGAAATACAGCGAGGAAATATACGTTTTGTATGTTCAAGCACCTGCTCTTTTCTCAGGTTTTCATGATCACTTGTTTGTGGCACAGGTTTTGAAGTCCCTTCCCCGTGTGGAAGGACGTCCTGGAGCCACCCTGCCCCCCATGGATTTCCAGGCCTTGGAGAAGCAGCTGCGAGAAGCTCACGGTGATGAAATCACCCCGGAGGATGTGATTTCTGCATCTATGTACCCCAAAGTGTTCCAGGAGTTCAAAGAATTCACCAGAACCTTTGGGCCAGTGGACTGTCTGGACACTAGACTCTTCCTGGATGGACCCAAGATTGCTGAAGAGTTTGAGGTAAAAGGTTTTCTTTTAAAACATTTCCAGTTATTAAACGGAAGTAGCGTCAGATTTTTATTTGCTGTTACTGTGCCATAAATCTTCCTGTCATCCATGATTAGAAGTGTCATTTCTACATTCCAGCCATAAGTTCCTTATTTCCTCTCCTCATGTCTCTGCTGCTCGTCTCAGGTGGAGCTGGAGCGAGGCAAGACGCTTCATATCAAGGCTCTGGCTCTAGGAGACATTAATAAAGCTGGTCAGAGAGAGGTTTTCTTCGAGCTCAATGGTCAGCTGAGATCGGTTCTGGTCAAAGACACTGTGGCCATGAAGGTGCGTTTCTGTCTTTTTTCTATTTTGTGAAATGTTGCAGAGTTTTGTACCAACTTCTTGAGAGTGACAAGAAGTCAATTATGTAAAGAAAACTCGTACAGTTTTTATTTTATGAGCCATATCCAGCACTTTTGCATGCCGTATAGATTTTACTACCTCATGAAACCACCAATTAGTGTTATAGGTTTTTAGTTATAGGTTATTATAGTTTAGATTTTTTACATTTAGTTTTTATTTCCCATGCACTTTCTGGTTTGAGGTTATTTAGCTTGTTTTAGGTTGCTAAGCTGCCACAGTTAACTTGCTAACTGATATTTGTGAATAAATATTTAATGTGTAGCCTTCATACTTTATATATGTTTTACATTTCACAGCATAGTGTAGTGTAGTCTAATATTTTTCAGAGTTTTCTTATACACCATGTATAAAAATAATTACTTTGCGGACATGTTTTTTGTTTTGTATGTTTTGAAACCAATTTGGAAAATATATTGTAGGTTTTTTTTATGGTTTTTGCAGCGCAGTTATGTTAGTTATTATTTTTATTTCAGTTTCAGTTATTATTTTTATTTCAGCAATTAAATGTAAGGTTCCTAAATACATGCTAAACCAATTTGTGTTATAAATTATTTATTTTCATTTTAAAATCAACTAAATTTATGTTTTTAATTGTGTGTGTATATAAATGTAAACATAAATGAGTGTGTGTCTGAGTGTTTGTGTATATATGCATGTGTATATATGCGTGTATATATATATATATATATATATATATATATTAGTAGACACACGCATATTAAAAAGATAAATTGTACATGCACTTAAGAATACATTAAAATAAATAAAGTGTGTCCTCATAAAACATATATACCAGAACACATGAACATGATCTTATTTATTAGATTTAAACAAATCTATTTTCTGAGAATAGTTGGTTGTATAAATGCAATGTGTAAATCAAACCAATGTCCCTGCCGACTTAAATGAAATCTTTAAATTTTAAGTCAAAATCATTCCTGTTTTTGTAGGAGATGCATTTCCACCCTAAAGCCCTGAAGGACGTTCGTGGACAGATTGGCGCTCCTATGCCTGGTAAGGTGGTGGAGGTGAAAGTGAAGCAGGGCCAGCAGGTGGAGAAAGGACAACCGCTCTGCGTCCTCAGCGCCATGAAGATGGAGACGGTGGTGAACTCGCCGCTCTCCGGCACCGTGGCCAAGATCTACGTGACCGCCGACAGCACTCTGGAAGGAGACGATCTTATTCTGGAGATCACAGAATAGATATCATGAAGGCCAACAGCAGGGAGCATAACACATCACCACTGCCAGTCCCTGCAAGGCTAAACACACACACATTCACTCTAGTGTCTAACACCTTTCAGAAGTAGCATGCATTAGAGGAGGGAGGTTGAGCAGCATCTCGAATAACGGATGAATCTGAAAATATTTTTACTTTCAAGCTTGAATCCTTTGCCTTTAGTGTCATATCTGCTTTTGTGATCCTCAGTCACTTTTAAATGTATGCGTGATGAGGATATGAGCTAGTGTTCAAAGAAACGTCTTTAATATTAATGAATGTAGTAAAAACTAAAAGATTTACACTGACAGTATAAGCAATAAACTAATGACAGAAATAGACTTAATTAGATGCATTCCTAATCATGTTAAATATTGCACACAGATTTTTCATTACTTTGATCGTGATCGTTTACATAAACTCAATGACCTATAACTGGAAAGAAATCCTCAATTCTTCCCTTACATATAAACGTCTTACGGCACAGAGTACCTTACTTGAATTACCAAGCGAAAATCCATTTATTTCAAGACAAATAGCCGTGTCACACACATCCAGTGTTGTGTTCTGACCAATGGCCCGGCCTGCTTTGTTACTGGGAAAATAAGTGCAAGAATGGGACCGACCTCGTCTCCTGAGTCCTACACTTGAGCTGTGAATCTTGTAAAGGTGGAGGATAGTTCCCCAGGTGGTTTGAGCTGAAGTGAGCCCCATTGAGGATCGATGACTCTATATTCAAGAGCACTTATAGACTCTGCAGCAGCTTTGGGGCACATTGAGTTGGAACACAAGCTTTTGGGGGAACGTCCTTTTCCCAAGACGCATATGGGGCTTGTGTTCCAATTCCTCTATTAATATGAATTTATTTCACTGTCCTGTTACATTCCCATGGTTGCTGTAGTGATGGCTTTATTCTCCAGCTTTGTCTAATTTCCCTTGTTGAACACGATTGATATAATTTGTAACAGATAATGAGAGGTTTTATTCAGTGGCGTTCAAGTAATTGAAAGCACTCAGCCTGAAATCTACGAGACGCACGACTGTTGCGGCAAAAGAGGTCCACTGGGGTGCGTCTGAAATGGTTTTAACAGTCTTGACTCTAAGTAGACCAATTCTTCATGAGGACCAATAACCTGCAATGTGGATATATTCTAATCTGTTTATCATAACATCCCAAGGTGGAGACTAGAGCGTGTCGTTTTAACCGTGTGAACCGTACAGGCCAATAAATGTGATGATCGTCCCTTCAAATGGATGTTGCCATTAAAATTGAGCTAATGTAGATTTTAGAGCACAAATGTCCATCTCATCACCAGAGTCATTTTTGAGATTGTTCCTCCTGTTATTTGACAAATACATCTCAGTTTACACGAGCAAAGCACAAAGGAGTTTATTGTGACAGGAACAAACCTAGGATTTGTTGGGAATGGGAAGCTTCCCGTTGGCTTTTGGACATTTCTATATGGGCCACTGGCAAAATCTCTGGAGAACCGTTCGATGATATCGGCTCTGACAGCACAGAGACCCTCTCTGCGATTCTGTAAGAGTTTTTGAGTCTAGAAGTGGTTGACGCTTGGCTTTGTTTCATGCCGCCAATACAACAATGCAGTATTTATCAAAGTTGTTGTTAAATGGGTCATGCGGCTTAATATAGCATCGTACATTGCTGATGCATGGGTACTTGACACATTGCTCATTCAAACTTTTTACAGGGTAAATATTTCCATGCATAGATTATGTCACTGTGTTTGAAATTGGGAATGTTTTGAAGGGAATTGGAACTAATCTGCCTGACATTTCAGATCTGATGCCTTTAATAGCATTCGTTATCTTTCCATTTGAATGTCTGTTTTTCTGTGAAGTTCATCTCTTTTGATCTGTTTTGATGATGAGAAATATAACATATGCAAAAACTAATTGATCATACCCTTGTATGTGATATTTTAGAATTGAAAATGTTAGAGAAAAATAAAAAAATATATATCTATATTCAAATAAAAAGAGGATAACAACTATCTACTGTGTCCGGTTTGATTTTATTTGAGCATTTTGTGCATATAAATCAATAATTAAGCACATGGTGATTCGATCCATTCTTAGAAGTAATCAATGTTCCTGTGAATATGCAAAGCACAATGTAAAAATAGCTTGACATTATGCTTTTATGGGTCACTGTTTGAGTGGGTTCCATTCAAATCAATATCGTGATCGCATGATCTCGCACATGCCTCCAATAAACACTGCTTATTGATCCTCCGTCTGACTGCTACATGTGGCTGGGAGAAACGGTCTGTATAATTGAAGAGATGGTATAATATTAGATCCATCATGTGAATAATTAACTTGATTAGCTTCTTAGATGCTTATGATTGGGGATAGTCAGCCTGCCAACCATACTGCTGACTGATGGCTCCATATTGTTGCGCTTGTGGCGAAACGGGGTATAGGATGGTGCGATAATGTAGGAGTGATGGATGAAGCTCCCCTGTGCATCCATATGCTCATTCTATTCTGGCAGCAAGTGTGGGGTGAGTTGATTCGCTCAGCTGATGGATTGATATATATTGTACTAAGGATGAAGCTCTGCAGGGTTTGTTTTTATGTTGGTCAGTCTCGTATCTGATGGATCTCATGTTGACAGTGAGGGTGTTTAATTGGAGGAAGAGTGCAGTTTTTTTTTCATTTGAATGACCCAACTGTAGGTGTGAATATGGCATATGTCCTTGTAAAAACAGTGGATTAGCTCCTCTTTGGGATCAGAGAGTTTAACTTGTGTTATCTTGCGGTTATTCCGTCACTTTGGCAGTCTTATCAGCGGATGTATGAATCGATGTTCTTCGCCGTGTCCGTCGATCCCACAATCCTATTTTCATTGCCCAGCTTTCATCTCTTTTTTTTTCCCTCTCTCTCTCATTCTGTTTCTCTCTTTCTCTCTCATTTTTCCCTAGTCTTTTATCACTATAACCCTGAAGGCCCGCAGATTATTCCACGTTCCTTCCGGCTGTTAGAGCTCTGTTTAAAAAGGTTATCGTGTATTCAGGGAAGGCATTGCAACCCTTGTCTGCACCTGGCTGTAAGTACAGTGATGAATTAGATATGAATATTCACAGTCTAGTCCTACCACTCTTTAATACCACAGTGTCACTAAATATTCATAGGCTCTATGTAATTCTGGCCTTTGGCTTATCCTACACGTCCCTCTTGCATACATCAATGAGACTCAAATAAGCCCCAGTCAATACTGGAGATGTCCTGCAATGCTACTGTCCAAAAGCCCTTTTTTGCAGGTCATCTGATTGGTCATACTTCCCTGTCTCATATTTTGGTATTCTTATACCAAATACAGGCAATACATCATATAAGTAGACAAGAGGTCAGGTGCAAAGGTTGCAGGTGTGAGTATGGGAACAGGCCCTGTGTCATTGTGGCTCATGAATATGAATTAGGCGTTTTTCCCAAATTGATTTTCCAAAAGCTGTCAAACTTTCAACCAATCGGCTGAAAAGCTTTCAGTTTAGCATTACTTTTTTATATAGCCATATTTTTTTCTCTTCACACACTGACTAAGCAAAATGAAACTCTTAGAAAAAGTTTGAAGTTCATCAGTGATCAAAAGGTAAGTTGTGAAAAGAAAGTGAAGTCAGAGAATTCGGACACTGCTTCTGTTTTATCACGAACTTGGTGCTTTTCTGGGAGTTCTTCAAAATCCATCAGTGAGATAACGGCTGCTCCCCTGGAAATGAATCCCCCGCCTGAAGATCTGACACTGCCTCGCAGCTCTCTGGACACGTCTCACGGTCTCTGTCTGTCCCTCACGCAGCTGTCTCTCTTATCTGAGTCAGTGTGTGTTGGAGCTGAGAGCAAAGTGATTAAGGAAGTCTGCGCGCGTGTTGAAGTGAGATTCAGGTTGTTTCCTCTCATCCTTGGGGGCACTCGTCTATCCCTGTGCTGGTAGGCCTGTAGCTCTTTGTACCGTTGGGAGTCAAACAAGCTAGTTGAGACCAGGCCTCGACTAGGTCCCGCTATCCCATGCCTGAATCTGTAAACCCAGGCCACTTCTCATGTTCATTTGGAGTTGTGCCTTGTCATCATTACATGCTTGACTATTCTGGTGCTTATTTTATTAGATTTTTTTGTGATCAACTTTTTTTTTATCATTTTCATTTCAACAAAACAACATAAATTCAAACAAACAAAACAGGAAAGGGGAAGCAACAGACACATCAATAATTTTACACACACACACACACACACAAAAAACTTTTATGGCCATTCCCAAAACATGGAGAAAAGTACCTGATGATACAGGGTTACAGATATATCAGTTATAGGTTGATTGCGGTTTCATTTTAAACCTCTTGTAAGGAGTTATGTATGCTCTATAAATGACTTTGAAATGAATATGATGATAAGCCAAGTTTTTAGAAGTTGAAGTTAGATTAGACCACACTCTCTCCCAGTCGACCGGTAAGTCCAAATCTGTTAGTTCATGATTCTAGATAAGTTCAATAGAAGGAGTCTTTGCAGGGTGATCATTAAGTTTACTATTCTATTCTAGTGCTTATTCTATTTGATTGGAAGGCTTGTGGAAAGACTGAAGCCTTCTCATTGGATTAAACCGTGGGCACATTTCTGTCAAGTTAAGGCAGGGGGGAGAGAAAAGCAGCCTTTACTCAATTGAGTGCAAATGCCTAATTGGCTTCATTTGAGTGGCTTCAATATGCAGCTATTTGCTTAATTTTCCTGGTGAGTGTACGGTCCAATTTGTGAGTCTTGTTTATACTGCCTTATGAAAGAGATGCTCTCACTGTGATGAGAGTATAATGGCAGTCTGATTGGAAAAGGTCACCCCTTGCCCATTAATGCCGCCTCACCCGGGATCTGCAGCACACAAGTGGGAGTTATCTGCAGAGATTGGGTAAAAGGTGTTTGATTGCTCTGCAGTTCCTTGTGCTTCAGATTCAAGGTTTATTTCAGGAAGGCGGATCATGATATACTACAAGCAGAGCCATCACCAACAGGGTTAGGGTTTGCACTAGATCAGGGTCCTGGCTGGGACCCCCAGGGGACACTTGGACGGTTGTTGTAGAAGGGGGTTTGTGAAAGAATTGAGAGAGGAAGAATAGTTTGCATTGGAACAATATTTAATAAATATTATTACATTTTATTAAATGTCTTTGGTGTCAACATTAACAATGTATTTTTTTTTAAATGCAATATTTATTTAGTACTATTACATTAAAATACATTTTAAATTAATATTATTAAAGTTTTTTTTATATAGTTATAGTCAGCATGAAATGAAAGTTCACCATATTAAACATAACATTTATTCTATTTCCTAAATTCATGTTTGATTTCTATGAACAGTTAATTCATATATGTTTATTAATAATTAATTTAGCTAAAGAAATACGTTTTTTTTAACCCTGAATTTTTAATCTATATGTCACATCTGGATTCTCTGGTGAAAATCCAATCTTTTCTGCTTGTCTGTTTACACCCTGCCACTTCATATAAAAATAATAATAATAACAATATAATATAACAATAAATTAAAAAAAATTAATTTATTAGTTATTTTATAAAAATCAGCATTAACATTCACCCTATCATCCTAAACGACTCTATTCACTGTATATCTGTATCTTAATGAATGTTTAAATCATATTATTACATTATTTAATATTAAAATTCACCCTATATTCATTCTATTCTCTGTAATTTTTTATCTAAATGCATGTTATATATCTGGCTATGAACAATTAATCCATGTATAATTTATTTATTTATATTTAAAAAAAATGTATCCAAATACCATACCTGGAATGGAATGTTTTTATAATCCAATCAAAAAAGAATGCACACAGAAGCAATTCCCTCTCCTACTTTTTCTTTTCTTCTCTTTTTCAATAATCCTTTGCACTCATTTGTATGTCACAACTTTACTTTCATCGCAATGTTTAATAAAATGATCATTAAAGAATCTCCTGCTGTTGAAATCACTAAGGCCACAGAGCTCCAGGTGCAGACTCACTGGACACTTTTGGCCATAAAGAGCATTTCAAAACCACTGAAGCAGATCAGCTCCTTTGTCGACCAAATTATTTCTCAAGATCTTGAAGAGGACATCATCAGTACATTTATTATCACAAAGGGCACAAAAGTCAGTGTGCTTCCTGCACCAGCCCAGTAAATTCAGTCTCTCTTGCCAATGTGATTGTACACCTTTATCACGACGTGCTCTTACCTGATTAGTCACCGTCTGCTTTGGGCCGCATTGGTTCACTTGAACAGGAAAATGAACCATTTACAGCTCCTGCATCATCTGTGTCTAATCAATGACCTGTACAACTCCATTACTCTCAATAACCACCAATGACCTTCCTCTGCAGTACTGCTTTTATTTACCTCCTCGCTGGAACCTATAGCACTATAAGTCTGTCTGACTCTATTTTCTCAAGAACACGCGTTCAAACCTCTCGTCATCTTTTCAATTGTGTATGCATTGTATTAACACAGTCTCTGTGTAGTTACATTTGCTTCAAGGCATTTTACAAGTTCTGATTAGCTTGGAAATTGAACAAAACAAATTACTAAAGCACTTCAACATACCCGCCAGTATAAATAACTCTTGTTCTGGACTGTTACATTATTTCGCCATATACTGTTGAGAGATTCAGCTGCCAGACAGGATTTTATGTGGTTGCTTTCATTAAAAATTCATCACTCATGACTCCAGAACTTGATTAGTCATTTGCAAAGATTTGTTTTGTTCAAAGGGTCATCTTCTGCTAGCTCGTGCTTCACAGTGTTTGGGAAAATATGGATTACAGCAATGATGTGATGATGAATAGGAGTTCTCTGTGCGCTGAAGCCCAGCAAGGATGCACAATATGAATACAAGAAGCAGAGAAACAAAAAAAAACACATAATGCAATAGAGTGCAACAATAAAAACCACGTTCACTTTCTTCATAGAGACATTGATTTTTAATAAAAAATAATATATAAAGCTTTCAAAACAGACTCCAAGAATGGCAAGTGATTCAGTGAAAAATACAGTAAATACGCTTCCCACAATTTAGTTCTTAAATAAGACATGAACACATGGTCGAGGGAACACATAGTCTTCAATTAATTTTAACCAACAATCTGTGATGGCGACATTTGGTAGGCACAGCATGATTAGTGCACATCTGCTGAAGCCTGTAATCATTTATTCATTTAAGGTCAAATGTAACACACACCTGCCCATAGACTGAGTTTGTTGTGATTTATCGAGGCAGCAGGAGAAGGGGGATCATTTTGGGGAGAGCGGTTGACTCATTTGCATTCAGTCCGTCTCACTGAAACAAGCCACAGGAGAGAGAGTCAAATGACAGAATGAAGCAGGCTGTCTGCCCACCTTTGGTCACCCACAGCAACGGAAACCTTTTTTATTGCAGTCACATACAGTACAGTCACATGTGACTCATGGGATTGGAATGAGAAACCTTCAGAAAGAGATGAATAAAGCGATTATGGTGATGCTTTTGTTCGGGGTGGTTGAATATGTGCCACACACCCTGAAAAGATTGCTGCCACTTGTAGTTTTAACCCTCGAAAGCCTGTCATAGGAAATAATAGTCAGAATTTAATTGATGGAACAGTTTATTCAACCTTACCATAGAAGAACCTTGAATTAAAAAGAAAACCTAAAGAAGGTTTTATGTTTTGTATCATATTTGATATGTCAGGCTTTAATGGCCCATAATATTGATACATGAGGGAGAATATGGAGCTCATTCTTGGGAAGAAACAGTGTGTGCTTTATTCAGAAGGCCAAACTGAGCAAAAATGCAATTTGTTGCAGATTGTGTTTATATGTTGCAATTCTGATATCTTAAATTTTTAGGCCCATATCAGACTTAAAAATAAGACGATATTTTAAAATATTAAATCAATGGGCAGTATAATATATAGGCAACCTTACTAATTTCACTCCTCATCTTCAAAACGGTTCTACTTTTCCTCATAAAATAATAGGACTACTGCAAATGTTTCTAAAGTCTAGCACCTGGGGTTTAGATATTTTACAAATAAGAAAGAAATTAATGAGGAAATAGCGCCCCCATGTGTCACTCTTAATAGTCTCAGCCACAGACATCATATATGATGTCTATGGTCTCAGCGGCAAACAAAATAAAAGTCCTGATTTAGCGCCCCAGTATTTCCTCAAAATAACATATACAATTACCGCGTCTAATTTGTCAGTGTAGTATTAAATAACATTCTTATTTGAATATTACAGGATTTAAAAATACATGTAGTTTTGAATTATTATGTCTTAACCCTCTTAAAGACGTACTGAATTTTGGAAAGCTAATAGGAAGCAAGCCAGGCCTGCTGATGTCACTTCCTGACAAAAGACTCATTCTGAGATTCGGAAGCGACGAGTATTTTATCCTTGTTACAGGTAATTGCATTTTTATCAATCAGTTAAGCATTAAAGGGACTAAAATATAAATGTATCTTTCATTTTATAAATGTATTGCACATGGTACAGTGAGCGAATAATCCTAATAACGTTAAACATGGTTCAGCAGAAAATTTACTTCCTCTAAAATAATTAAAGCACGCTACAAAAAATCGGTTTGATTATAAGCGGAAGTGTTTTGCTAGTTAAAATGCACCTTTTAGATCAGCTTAAGCTAATTCAGAGTCCTGCTGCGTCTAACACGGAATCAATTAAATGATAACGTGTACTTCTGTGTGGAGACCATACGCATGCGCAGAAAAGAGCAATATTGCTTTTCTTTCAAAGATCAGTTTCTTTCATGTTAATTCTGAGCCGATGTTTCCTCTTTACAAAGACATGAAGCTGAATTTGGTATTAGCTGTCACTCTGATGTCCATCCCCATGGCACTTGTGCAAGGGGCTGAGAAGAAGAAACTACAGATTGGAATCAAGAAAAGAGTGGACAACTGTCCTATAAAGTCCCGTAAGGGAGACGTGTTGAACATGCACTACACTGTAAGTGTCTGACTGCTCTGACCTAAATCTGATTCTTGCCCAAAAATATAGCCTTCTTCTTACAGTCTTGTTTTTATCTGCAGGGGAAACTGGAGGATGGGACAGAATTTGACAGCAGTATACCGAGGAATCAGCCGTTCACCTTCACTCTTGGCACGGGACAGGTCATCAAGGGCTGGGATCAGGGTTTGTTGGGGTGAGCAGCAGCACTACTGCATTTCTAGATGATCTGAGGTTACTTGTCATCAATCAGGATAAGGATTTAAAGAGATGAACCTAAAGTTAGTTTAATAAAGAGGAATTAAAAGATTAGAGCTGTTGTGAAACTGTTAAATATGTGAGCCTTGACCACAAAACCAGTCATAAGGGTCGATTTTATTTGATAAATATGTTTTCTGTTGATGTATGGATTTTTAGGATTGGATAATATTTGGCTGAGATAAATCTGTTTGAAAATCTGGAATATGAGGGTGCAAAGAAATCTGAATATTGAGAAAATTGCCTTTAAAGTTCTCCAAATGACGACTTTCTTAGCCATGCATATTATTAATCAAAAATTAAATTTTGATATATTTACAGTAGGAACATTTACTAAATATCTTAATGGGACATGATCTCTACTTAATATCCTAATGATTTTTGGCATAAAAAAGTGCTCATTTTGACCCACAAAAATTATTGTTGGCTATAACTGCAAATATACCATTGCTACTTGTGACTGGTTTTGTGGCCCAGGGTCACACACATTGGCATGTGTTTGTGATTTGGCTTAGTGGTCTGCAAATAGGCTCAAGTGTGTTAAGGTTCAAATTTGACCTACTTTCCTTTTTTCTTTCAAAGTGATTTAGCATGTGATGATTTAGCATTTGAACAATTTTAGCATGTGATGTTCCTTCTCTTAACTCTTAGGATGTGTGAGGGTGAGAAGAGGAAGCTGGTTATTCCCTCTGAGCTTGGTGAGTATGTTATGGAAATGTAATATTTTCCATGAGTTTCAAAATCCATCACAAATGTATGATTTTAGACCACATCTTCATATATGTGTCTGTTTAACTACAGGTTATGGTGACAGGGGAGCACCACCTAAAATTCCAGGTAAGATGATTAGCAATTCTTCAGTTTTTAACATGGAGTCTGATATCAAATTAATATATTTTTTCTTCTAGAAATAAATTAAAGATTAAAGCTTAATATGTTAGGGATTGTAGAAGGTCATACACCACAACCTAAAGTAGCTTTAAGAATTATTTGGACACTCTTTTTTTTCAAATTTTTTTAAAGCTCCTTAATCATCATCATCATAGCAGATATACTGGCAGAATACTGTCTCACTGTACAAATCTGCTTTCCCACTAGGTGGTGCCACACTCATCTTTGAAGTAGAACTGCTGAGCATCGAGAGAAGATCTGATTTATAGTGACAGATTTGTGGGCCTGTCAGTCTTAAGCATTTAAAGTCAGTGTGTGTGACTCACTTTAAAAAGCTTTTTCAGATATTCAGAAGGTTACAGGAACAAAAGAAGCTTGGTAATAACACTTAAACTGTGATGTTTCCCTTTCAAAACAATAATGACCCCACTTTTCAGACATGTATGTAGCACCATTCTTTATTTGCGAGTCTTACTACACGTATTTGGTTGTGAGAGTGCACACAGTACAGATTTTGCCAATCCAACAAATTCTGATCTTCAACATACGCATTTCTCAAAACGTGTTCACTTGAAATTGAATAAACATTTTATTTACAAAAGATATGAGGGCTTTGAGCTTCATTTAGCATTGACCTTGGCCTACACCACCAAAGCACGTTCATTCTTAGCCTTCTTCATCTTCATTTTTGTAAAAATATCAGATGTAACAAATTGGCAAATTCACTCTCAGTATTGCTACTCGTCATCCTCAAACTAGCTTGATTTTCCTCAGTCAAATGATATCTAAAAGCAGTAATACTAAACACAGACCTGTCTTTTTTCCCCCTAAAAATGGTAGATTAAAAATGGCTTACAAAACACAAGTTCACAATTCTCACCCCCGCCCCCCCTCCCTCTTTCCACATTACATCAACACACCCCAAAATCTGAAACCCCACATCTAAAAACTACTATTTTCTGGCCTGCAAAAAATTATTCCGCCCTTACAAAAGACAGCAGATGTGAGAGACTGACTAACAAAGAAACGGGGTGAAAACAAATCAGCTTTTTCAATTACAGACGGAGACATTAGGCCACGTTACATGGCTGAACAAAAGTGTATTAGTGAACAGTGTTACTGTAACATCAACCATTCGATTCCTTTCCCTAAATCACCACAGGAGTTTTAAGCTAAAGGGACACTACCACACTCTCTACATGGAATATGTGCTGAAACAGTACTAAGACGAAGTAAAAAAACAGTTTTGGCTTGGCTGGACTCGTATCGTTGATCTCCGTTTGACAGACGCTGTGGTGTAGTGGTTGGGTCTGCATGCCTGCGTCTCTCCTCTGGGTTTGGAGAGACCGGTTGGTTTTGCGGTGGTGGGAGGAGCTGTGGTGACCTCATGGCGTCAGCTCTCCTTTCTTCTGGGGGGTGTTGAGTTTCTGCATCCCTCGGACCTTCTCCAGCAACGCCGCTATGAAATCCTGCAGGTGGCCAGAGCGAGAATTATGGCAAGAAAAGGCAGATTTCTGTCCAGAGTGAGATTAAATGAAGCATAATCGCATCGTAATGAGTGACTCGGTGGCTCTGAGAATATCACGACCGCCTGTAATGAAGGTAATTGCTAAAGCTATTAATATTCCAAATGGCACTTACATCATTAGGCTTATAACAGTCGACCAGCAGCATCTGAAAACAAAAATAGAAATGCCTTTCAGACTAATCTGCTGTTTTTCCAACTGTGTACCAGTGAAAGCAGAAAGCTGTTGCTAAACGCTGAAATAAATCTCCAGATGAAAATGTAGTCTTCAAAAAGATTACTGTCAAACCACCTGCAGATGAAATGTCAGAGGGATGCTAGAGCGCAATTCAGCACTGAAGGGTGAACGTTAATATTCTTATGAGGAGATATCTGAAGTGAACAGAATCAAGTTAAATGTATCAAAGATCTGATTAGACCTTTACTCGAATGGCTCTCTCAACATCACTGGGCAGATCCAGCAGCTCATCCACATCTATTTCCAGCTCAGGCACCTCGTCCTCCTGTAAAATACAGAAACACTGATTAGAGAGACGTTAACGGGGACTTCTGTGGAAAAAAAAGTCAAAGTGAATAATTCACAAGCCACAGAACGGAGGTCAGGTTCATAACTATGTAGACCAGTATGAGGTGAAATCAATCAGGCAAACATCTCCTGATCTCGGAGAGCAAGGGGTGCTCTACTATAATTTTCATATCCCACAGCGTCCCACAAATGTGCAAAAACTGTACGTTTAGCGTTGTAACTGCTTGTCACAATTGATAACTTGTGCCCTGCCCTATCTACCACTGAAAGGTACATATTGGTGCCCTTAAAGGGACAGTCCACCCAAAAAATAAAAAATCATTTATTTTCCTTCATGTCATTCCAAACCTGTATGAATTTTTTATTTTTTTTATTTTTTTGCTGAAAAGAACACAAAGGATATTTTTTTTGTTGGTAACCAAACGTTTTTGGTTCCTAATGACTCCTATTGTATGGAAGTCAACTGGAACCACTGGGAGCTGTAATCAGTAATATTGTGAAATATTTTTACATTTAAGATAACTGATATCTATTTGAATATATTTAAAAACAAAATTACTTTATTATTTTGATCTAAGCTGAATTTTCAGCATCATTACGCCAGTCTTCAGTGTCACATGATCCTTCAGAAATCATTCTAATATCCTGATTTACTGTTTGAGACATTATTATAATTATTATTGGATTATCTGATGAATAGAAAGATCCAAAGATCAGCATTTATATGAAATAAAAAGCTTTTGTAACATTATACAGTATATCTATCTATCTATCTATCTATCTATCTATGTGTGTACATATATATATAGGTTGGAATTATACAAATGATATATTATACAATTTAATTATAGAAATTAATACTTTTAATTAGCAAGCTTTAATCAAGTGATGATAAATATATTTGTTACAAAAGATTTAAATTTTAAGATAAATGCTGTTCTTCTGTACTTTCTATTCATCAAAGAAACACCAAAGAAAACAATTATACTCAGCTGTTTGCAACATATTATATTAATAATAATATGTATTTATTTATTTTTGTGTAGCAAATCATAATATTATGATTATTTCTGAAGGAACATGTGACTGGTGTATAATGATGCTAAACATTCAGTTTTGAAATCACAGGAATAAATTCAGTAAATTCAGTTTATACAGTATATCTTAGGTTTTCGCTGTACTCTTGATCAAATTAATGTAGGCTTGGTGAGCAGAAGGGGTTTCTTTAAGAAAAAAAAAAAGCTTTTGGGTGGACTGCACCTTTAAGACTATACTGTAAACCTTTTAGGGGTATATAAGATACAGAGTTGCCTCGGTAAAAAGCTGTTGTACTCCTAAAGGTATCATTTTTGCATAATTTGTTTCTGAGAGCAGATCTCCAGCCATCTCTGGCCTTTGTTCATGACATCCTCTCTGCACAACAGGATGGGCTGATCCTCATGTCGGTGTGCGACTTATTGTCTGCTTGTAAAAAAATAACAATTTCCATTCACTTCCTGTCAGCTTACAAAGACAACATTGTGTCTCTATCCACACAATGCTGTTGGATAGCTTCTTAGATTGAGACACAGAACGTGAATGGAAGCACAAGCACAGCTCCAGCCTCTGCTCTGTAAAGCCCAGGATTTATGTCTTATTGCAGCTAGTTTGCAGACACCCTCCTTTTCATCAAAGAATCACTCTCATTTCGCTGTTCCTGCAGTGCTATTAAGCACCATTAGTGAGTTTATATGTTCTGAAGGAGACGGGGGAGGAAAGCTGCCTGCCGTGGAAGGAATTGTCACAAGTTTTGTGCAATTGCAGACATAAAAAAAAGCAGGTCTGTTATGAAACCCTTCACACTGACCCATATTGTAGAGTCGCCTTAACACACTACAGCTGACCAAAGTCTATCCAGAGGTGCTCCTCTTAAAGTAAAACACCTTTTCTTGGATCTGTAACTTACTGTTACCAGTAAAAGAAATGGCAGGCAAAACCACCGGCACAACCAAGCTAGCATGAAAATATTTATTGAAGCAACACAACTGTGTAATAATTGATAATAATAAATGTTTCTTGAGTAAATCAGCATATTAGAATGATTTCTGAAGGATCATGTGACAGTAAGTACTGAAGTAATGACATTCAACTCGGCATCACAGGAATATATTTTTAAATATATTAAAATAGAGAACAGTTCTTTCAAATTGTAGTAACATTTCACAAAATTAGTGTTTTTACTGTATTTTTCCTTACATAAATTAAGCATTTTTTTGATAATGTCCAGTATGTTATCCATCACACAGTATTTCTTTCATGTAAAACGCAGCCATTAAAAGTACAAAATATACTCACAAATGTAATCATTAAAGCAAAAACACATTTAAGCCAACCTTTGTCCATGCTACTCTGAAAAAAGGCCACAGTAGAAACCTGTTTAAATTAGGTTATGCAATTTGTCAGTGTGCATTGTTCTCCTATTAGGTACAAACATTTATCTTTAGTTTTTGCTGAAGGCAACTGTGATTTAAGATGTGCATTCTAAGCATCAGCTTAATTGGACCAAACATTGCTGAGACTAGTAATATAATGGACGAGTTCTCCCGTCAGACCACATTATTATTCAAATAACCTGTGGGACTCAGATGACATTTCACGGGTTCAAATATGTGCGCTTCTGTTTTCCTCTCCCTTATTATTCAAATATCACAGTAACGCGTAGGACTGTGTTCAGACATAAGAAACCATTCATCAGAAACCAAGTCAGAGGCTGTGAAGCAAATCTAATAGATTTGGGCTACTTTGGAGTATGTCAGTGAGACAAAGTGAAATGTGGATTCCCAAAGCCGGGATTCAGCTCAGGATGAGGCCTACCGCTGGGTTGAAAAGAGCAGTCGGAAAAATCTCATTTTAAGAGCTGCCTAGTTTTACATGACACATAATCTAGGTCAGTTATATTAGCCCTGGAGGTTAAGTCAAGCTTAAAGTGAAGCATGCTTTGCATGTCTGAACAGATGACATCATCACAATGGCTAGAAGGGTGATTCCAAACATCTCAGGGGGGTTACAAAGAAGACAAAAAACCCCATCTTGACCAGTGTCACCTACTGTAAATATGTGCAATTGACATAAAAATCCTAAATCCGTGATACCTGGGTTTCATGTATCTGTTGACATGAATATATTGGTACGTAATCCATGTCTTTGTTCATGCAACTGGAGCTCCTTGCTCATATAGATCTGTTATATTTAACATATGTTGCAAGCCCACTTTTCAATGAATTATGAATGGATGCATTATGCATAAAGAATGCATTAGGTGCTATTTGTTTCCCCTCGCTTCACCTGTCCATGAGGCCCACCTTTGTTTTACGGCTTTGTCTGTAGTTCTATCATGCCACGCCCTTCCATGTGTAAATGCATAACCATAAAATCAACATCGATTGAAAATCAAGACATAAAAATAAAACATGTCATGCTGCTCTTAATAAGCAACAATTTGTGAAAACAAGGCAGTTATCAAAGAAAATGGACATGACAAATGGAACGAGAGGAATACCGGTGCACGAGTCCTGAAAAGAAAGATCTGTCATTCCTTGCAACAAAGGACTGCACGCGATCAAAGCACTGACAAGTGTTTTGTGTCCTACCTCGCAGTCGTACAGATTCATTAACTGGCTAACTATCCACTCCTCCAAATTCAGTCGCCTCCTCAGCTCTTTTCTGTCATATTTTACGGTCACTCGTCCTTGCTTCTGTGGCACTTCTTCTTCGGTACCGGGAGGTGTTTGAAAATAAACCCGGGGTTGAGGTGTCGTTTCCGGACTTGTTACCGCTGCCATTGTCCCTATTAATAGAAGAAGAAAAAAACGTGAGGTGGATTTAATGGCTAAATCAATTAGAACAACAATTCAAAAGAGAGAGCTGCTCATGTGAACATCCATGTTAGAAAAAAAGTGC
The DNA here is from genome assembly GCF_003368295.1 of Carassius auratus. Classification (NCBI taxonomy): domain Eukaryota; kingdom Metazoa; phylum Chordata; class Actinopteri; order Cypriniformes; family Cyprinidae; genus Carassius; species Carassius auratus. The sequence goes on along the minus strand of NC_039263.1, from coordinate 12,147,184 downwards.
CGGGCCCCCTTTTCTTTAAATGGAACAGACCTTTAGCTTACAAGGAGTCCGTAACGGTAGACTGGGATCAGGCATGCAAGGAGCTAGAAAACAGAAGAATTCATCAGACTAATTGTGTGGCACTGGTTTATCAAAGTCCATCTTCCCCAAATCGGTCCATCAATTGTCACAGAACAGCTTGAGAGCGCCTCCAAGTGTCCGCGCTGAAATACTAGCGATGTCGTGAACGAATCATTAGGAACTTTTGAATCAATGAACCAGTAGATTCGGATCTTTTTAATAAATCATCGAAGCGATTGACTAAGACAGACTGACTCGCTACTAGCACACTAATCTGCTCAATTTTACATTACACTACTTTTATATTTAAGAAATAGTAATATGTAGAGATGTAGTGTATTATAAATGCAGCTAAAGTTCACTGTTCACACAGTCAATGCATTTCTGAATGGGAGTTTGGATAATCCCCTAAGGTCCGTGGTTCACACAACCTCAAGATACTTTCACCGTTTCACATTTTATTCTATGACATAAAACACACCAGTTACACCGCACTCGTGATTTTATTTATTTTTACTGTTACGTTTCTTTAAAGAGACGTCTAACAAGTTGGTAAATGGTACTAGTTGTCGGAAACATGTAATGTCTTCACGCCGGACAGTTGATTAATTTACAGTATATTCAAATTGTAGTATAATTTAAAGTACAATTAATTGTACCAATTACTAGTTTACAGCAGTTTGTATTGTTGTTTCACAATATGTTTGTTCTTGTTGTAGTTGCTTTGCCCCGAAATGCATTTACATTAGGCTACATTTACATTATACATTTAGCAGACGCTTTTTCCAAAGCTACTTACAATGCATTCAGGTAATAATATGAATATTCCATGTAAACACCACGTTTACAGGGTTAGTAGTGGTGAAAGTGACACTTTAGCTGCATATAGTGCTTAAAACCAGAGCTTAAACGTTGAGGGACCACGTCATTACGCAATTACGTCATGGCGCTAAAGAGGCGCGAACAGTATCTTATTTGAACCTTCTTGAAATGAACTGTTCAAAAGAACCGAATCTCGAAAGAATCGGAGCTTCTATCAAATACCACCACCAAAATGTTTACCTAGTCTATATGCAGGTTGTGTCTACTGTTCTAATAGATGATAGATTAACAATTAAAAATACATAAAAATTTCAGGTACAGATATCGTGATTTTTATTCTAAAATATATTATACTGACATTTTATACATCTGTGAGCCCCCCCTTCTTTCCTATATGTGGACTATTCCATCTAAATCAAATATCCTGTGCCTGCTTTCTCTCTCTCTTTATGCCGGCGCACACATTGTGCTTGTGCCAAGTGACCCTTACTGTCTCCTCATTTCATCGTAAAATCCAACATTTTGTATTTTTTTCCAACCCTAATTGGTTCATTCACTGGCACTGCAGCAAATCACTATCATTTCTGCATTCGTTGAATTTGAATGGCCTCAAGCTATTTGATTTAGACTTTCCTTTTTAGATCACTTCTTTATTAGGCTATTATTTGATTTGGTAATTGCTTGGCTACAGATATCTCTGTATGATGAAAAGCAGTAAAGCAGTAATTTACTTACTAATACAATATAAATTGCTTATAAATATTACCATAATTTAGTAAAACATCTTTCCATCATTATATTATAACATCCATTCATTTCCACCCATTTAGTGTATCACAATATATTTTTCCATGATTTTTCAGCTCAGCGTTCTTCATTAGTGATTAAATTCAAAGGATAAAAATTGCAATGAAATTACCACTGCAGGATGTGACTAAAATTTATCCAGAGGTGGGTTCATTTACTTTACAGAAAAGTAATAATAAAGTAATGCACCATATTATGCTGTTATACTGTTAATTTTTTTCTGTGGAAACTATTTGCAGGATTCTTTGCCGAATAGAAAGTTTATTCAAATAAGAAATCTTTTATTATTATTATTTTATCAATGTAATGCATCCTTGTTGAATAAAGTAGTAATTGTCTTTGACAAGAATTCTTAATTCCAAACATTTGAACTTCAACGGATGTGTCAGTAGAGGGCAGCCTATGATTGCTTTACTTCTGTGAATAATGTCTAGTGAACCACACTGGTGAGAAAAGCCCATCACGTGAATGCAGAGCTTTTGTTTAGAATTGTATCTTCTTCTTATTCTTCTTATTTTTTTTAATACGCAGAAACTAGACAGCTGTTTGACTTATTCTTTACAGCGGAATGAGTAAATGGACAAGGATGTCATGCATATACACATTTGGAACAACTTGATCAGTATAAAAACAACAAATGCATTTTAGTTCATTGTGAATAACACACAAAAAAGACCCATCCATAATTATTATCCTGGATCCAGTTACAGGCACCTCTCTCTGTTTGCAGAAAAAAAATGGAACAGCAGCGAAACCCGATCTGTCAGACACATACAGTAATATCTGTTGTCTGAAAATGCTCCATTGATATTTCTTCTTCTGTGATTTGCTGTGTCTAGGGCAGACCTTGTATAAAATACAAGTAGCTGCCAACAAGGCCGTTATCCTTCTTTTTAATGCACCGTGTAATTGGTTCAGTGGCCTCTGTGTGCAACACACCAGCTCTGGATTATGAGCTCTGGGTCCTGTGGGCCTCCCTCACTCTACAGTCACCACAAATCCAATCTGCTGGTACATATTGCCTTCTCCAAACCATTTGGGATTATAATTGATCTTAGCGTTAGTGTTTAAGATGAAAGAGCTCTTCCAAACAATCCAGACATGAAATGTTGCATAACCACTTGTCTTTGGTTTAAGTATTGGATAATGTTCAGACTGAGCATTCAGTTTTATCTCCCTATATATACCCTTAAGAGTCTGAGCTTGAGAGGCACGGTGGGAAATCTTCTGTGAAAACTTAAAAGTGTGCCTTTTAGCCTTAATGTAGTCTCTCTTTTGGGCCATGTTCCCTCTTTTGAGGACCTGTCGGTCATGGAGATTGCTAAAACAGAAATTAGACAGCAGCTTTCACCCATCAAAGTAATCAAGCTATGTCCGATAAACACCTGAATGGAAGTCTGCTAAGCCTCTGTTTACTCCTGGTACCTCATTGATAAAAAGCGTGTGCACAGATTTGTACACAGATTATTTACAAAAAAAAATAAAATCCACGTCAATGGTTGGATATATAAGGCGGTCTTGATGGTAAAATAATGCTTTTGGTTTGTTTATATGTCTTTGGTCAGTGCTGCACTCATATGTCAGTCAAACTGCATAGAGTTTATTTGGGAGTGGCCTGGTTGTTTGGTACAGCAAGGTTCGGATGGGAGCATTCAGCTGAACTGGATTGACAAAGCAATCACACCAGAGTTCATTTTAATCAAACACACAAAGACAATTTTTTTTTTGTTTATTAAGCAAACGTGATTTTAAAATGATAAAAAAATTTAAGTGGGGTGATCATCTTAACCTGGAAAGCATCTTGCCTTAAAGGGGTCATTTAAATGCGATTTCAAGTTTTCCTTTTTCTTTGGAGTGTTACAAGGTCTTGGTGCATAAAGAAGATCTTTAAAGTTGTGAAGACTAAAGTCTCAAATCCAAAGAGATATTCTTTAACAAAGTTAAGACTTGTCCACACCCCACTAAGCCAGCTCTTTCTAACACACCCCCACATGTCTATGTCACTATGTGGGAAGATTTGCAAAATGCCACCCAAATGTTCAGGCATAGAACGAAGACGTACCTTTTATTCTCGCAGGTGCCGCCGGCACCATTTAATGGAGAAGCTGTTTGTTTCATTGTGAAAGTGAAACTACTTTGTTTGGCCTTCCAAAAGACGATGATATCCACTTCGTCATGCATAGAGCTGATTTGTGCTATTCGCTGAGGAGATACATCAACTTCACACTGTGGATCGCCGGATCGGCTTTCACTGTGGATGAAGCAGAGTCCAGCCTTGGGTCGTCACATGTGGTTGCTGCAAGCACCCCGGCCGCTCCTTCATCGAATTCGCCAGCCCTTCCTCATTATAGCCGCTGGCTGCTGCTGGCTACTGCTGGCTATTCCTCAATCTTTGCAAGGAAAGTCTGGCACTTCTGACTCACGGTATGTGAGGTAGGTTTACATATGTAAAGGATTTGCCACCAATGATTCAAACGAGAGTTTTGAACAGTGTAGAGTAGCACTTGTTGTTTGTCATTTCTCCAATCACAAATGCAGACATGGTTTTATGTTTACGTGGAGTGATATGCAACACAACGTGTAAAAAGACAGTATAAGTCATTATAATCAGTAATTATGTTCCGACTGGATGCAACATCTGCCTCGTTTGTAATGTTTTTTTTTTTTAGTCTTTGTCCTGTCGTGCCATTGTTCTGACTGGGACACGCCATGACAATATGTTGAGGGCCGTAACATTTCCATCAGATGCTTATATAGGTAGATATGTCTTTGTACTTTATGGTACTTAAATTGTACAAATTACCCTAAAGTTACATACAGTACTAGAACTTTAGTAGCCTACACATGTTTACCTTTCGAAAGAGTTCCAGCCCAGTGACAGTTTTGAACTTAAGAGTGAAACAGCCAGGTGTGTTGAGCAGACAGTTAGTGGAATACCTGCAATATTATGATGTGTTTCAAATGATCTGTGTCACTGTACATTGAAGTAATTCTGTGAAAGGCGGTCCTTCGCGTCTGTTCGAACACCTTCACCACATGAGAGTTTACACTAAATGCAGTGTGGTCACGGTCGTTTTTGACAACTTACAAATGTGGCCAAAACGGCCAGTCTCAAAATGTCTTCAACCCTGTTACACTTGTTTTTAACGCTGTCCACCTGTAACTGGATTGCTAGGTTGCTGTTGGAAATGGTGCTAGAAAAAGCAGCAGGGGGCGCTTGTTGCCAGTGATGGGGATGGCATACTAAATGAGATGTTAAACTGAGGTTCTGACACACTGTGGTCATTATACATCCCAAGGTAGGTACTTTCGAAAACGTTTAGGAGTATAAATGAAGTGTCTTGGACTCCTGGCCAAATTTGCCCATTGGCCTAGTCAGGAATGGCGATACAGTATTGACTGTATCAGTTGTTCTTCTCTTCACTGTTGTGAATCGAAGAGATTCTTCCACTCTCACTGCAGTGTTTTGAGTGTGACAAAGGCGATATATAAATGTATCCCTGCTCAATTTGGCTGATGCTTTCACACTTCAAGCAGTATAAATAGACTTTCAAAGAGACAGAATAGTTTCCAATCAGATGAAACAACCACAGCAAAAAGCTGGCGAAGTAATGCTCCACTTCTCACTGTATCCTAATATTAGAAAGTTCAGGAGATTCAGCAAGCCTACAGTGTTAGTTTGCACTAAGAGTGAATCATCCTCACCCTGAATTGACACATGTGATGACTAACTTGGCTGAGCTAATGATTCATGAAACAGGCATCCCTTTCTCTCTCTCCTCCCACCTTGTATTCCTTTTCTTCAACGTTTTAATTCCAACCATTTCTGCCCCTCTTTCTGTGACATTCGGGCAACCTGGCAGATAGAAAGGTAACATTGTACATTTAATTACAGACTCTGAATAAGGGTAATGTGTTATTTTTTTAATACAAGAAGGAGTTCTTCTATTTCCTCCAAAGCGCAGTGGAATGATGAGCTAAATTAGTGCAATTGCTTATCTGTTGGTTAGATGTTAAGGATTCTGACCTCCAGCTAATGTTTAATTTAGAATTTTTTTTTTTTTTTTTTCAAAAAAATTAAGCTGTTAGTTCTCAATTAGCAGTTCTTGTGCTTTTCCTGCTTTGAAAGACATATATATGTAAATTAAAGATTACTATCCTGGTGTTTTTACTTACCTACATTCCTGCCACCGATCCAACCGAGCTCACCCAAGTCAAATCTGGCTGTGGGTTACAACATGATGGCTGTAATTGGCCAGAGTGGAATCCATTTCCCATTTCAACTGTGGGTGAGTTCTGAAGCATGATGTGAGTCGACCCCGCTTCAGCCCCGTCTCTTGCCACGGCCGCTGTGATTGATGACACTAAATTGTCGGTGTAATGTTTATCACCACAGCTGTGTCTTTTTTGTCTTCCCAGTGATCTTAAAATAGAACTCTGGATTGCCAAGATAGACTGTCACTGAAAACAATGAACCTCTGATTCTTCATCGATCGAGAAGATTCTTGTTCTCAGAATTTTTAAAGAAGGTGATTCTCTGAATTACAAATGTTCAGCATCAGCGTTGACTCAACAGGTAACACTTTATTCTCATTCCCTGTAGTGACATATGGAAGCGCTTTACACCTGCTATCAGTGTTAACATCCTGTCAAATTCAATAATATTAATCTTTAGCACAATGGCATATGTCCAGATGCATACAAAACAGTTCAGATGCTATGATTGGGGATCTGCTTGAAAAATGAAGCAAAGATGGAGAGAGAAAGAAAGGAGAAAGAAAATAAGCTTCTCATTAGACTGACAAAATGTCCTTTAAGAGTTCAAAGAAGGTCCAAGGATCTCAAGTGAAGAGTAACAGAATTGTTATGAGGAAAATGTACTCCAGTTAAAATGCATTATTGAACACGGGCCTTTGCTTTGGCTCACTATTTCTAGTTTCCAAAACAGATCAAGGTTTCTCTTTTTATTGGACTTTTTTCTCTCTCAACTTTCCTTACTGCATTAAACACTAGCTTTCTGCAATGTCCAGGAAAATATAAATGTCATCATAAGCCTTGAATATATAAATAAATAAATACAGATGATACACTGGAAAGTGTTGATTGATTCACATTTGACATTAGAAGAGATGATTGTCAGGAGGGAATATTTATGGATGATCTGCTGCGGGAATAGTCAGGGATAATAAATCAATTGAGAGTGCATGTAATGAAATGAATCTGGAAATATGAACGGAATATAATGGAATTTTGGCATATGAAAAGGTACTTATATATTTTATGTCGGAGAGAAATGTAAAGTTAGAAGAAAAGGAAGAAAATGTAAAGTTGTAAACTATACATCTGAGTAAAACAGATTAAAAATGAAGGGGCGGGACTTTGTTAATCCATCGGTTGATTAGACAGCGGCAGTTCTGAATGCAAGATTGCAGTTGACTGTGAGAAGGGTTTAAGTGGAATGAAAGATTGTCATAATTTCTCCGGTCAGTCAAGGTGGCATCTTGCTTAAAAAAATATATAATTTTCACAAAAGATAGGTTGAATTTTCATTTAATGCGAACATTAAAGTTACAATAATAAAAAAGCTCAGTTAGTACATCAATTATCCATTGTCCTGATTGCTGTGATCTATTTCGACCTCACTCAGAACGTCACCATGGTCTTACCTTGAATGACGCCATTCCTCCGCCTATCCTCAAGACCTAATTTCAACAATGTCAGGTGACTGACCTTAGGTGTTGGCTATATAACATCCAGGTGAACAAACCACTTCCTCTTGCCTTTCTCGCCTCATCTGAGAACGTCGCGGTAGAGCGCATTGTTTTGATTACTAATTTTGATTGACTAATACCAGGCAGATATTTTTTGTGGATTAAGGAAGTGTTCAGTTTGATTTATGATCTAATGATTCGTCACAATCTATTTGTTAATGGAATTTTTGCTTGTTTTTTCAACTAAATGCTGAGTTATTTTGGAATCTTGCAGTTCAACTTCCAGAATTAGTTAAAATACTGTGATTTAATTTCCATTTCATAAACTATCATTATATGAGTGACCTGACCTCTGGCTTATTGTCATGAGTCACTCAAAATGTCGTTTTGGCCAAACTGGCATACACCCAAGATATGGGCATCGCGACTGTCCCTCCTGTTTGGGTATGCAACATGTACTATATGATATTGAAAATCCCTGTGCAGCTGCATTGGAGCTATCTTTGCAAGAAAGAGTGCAAAGAGCTAAACTTCTAACTGGTGGTAATAAAGAAATTAATCCCAATAGTTCCTCTCATAAACGCAAGAGGCCTGATGATTTCATCAGGTCTTCAAGTTCTGACATGCCTCCAGATAAATGGAAGAAAGCCACAGTAGTCCAAGAGCCCAAGGATGACACTCAGTTGCAAATCTTGGCAGCATTGCATGACTTAGCTAGTAAGCTTGAAACATGTAATTCATTACGTCAGGAAGAGAGGGATGATTATACAGATGACGTGTCACTGCATGCAAATAACTCCCTTTTTGGGTAACGCTTTAAAATAATGGTCCATTGTTAATAAGTAACTACGCAGGAAGTAATAGGTAGTACTACATTAACACTTAACTTAATACTATTAACTAATATAGAAGCAAGATTAACTAAGCAGTAAGTAATAGCTCATTTAGGACATAGGTAGTTCCTTATTAGTTATTTGATAATTACTAAAGAAAAATATCGTCATTGAGAACTACTTTGGAACTATGGCCAACTAATGAAGAATAACCAATTAATTACTAATCACAACAGCTACGTCTATAAAGTGAACAATTAGCTTCTTTATGGAAACGTATATATATATATATATATATATATATATATATATATATATATATACATACATACATACATACATATATATATATATATATATATATATATATATATATATAGCCTGTCCATATGATATATTTTATGAGCTCCATTAAGTTCAATGTCTCCAACTCTAATAACTTTTATGTTAGTGATATCATGCTGGGGAGGGCTTCTCTTTAGGAAGTGACAATAAATAATGATGCTCTCTTGTCAAAACATCTTTGCATCCTTCATGAAAACATTGACTGCATTTATAGTGTTAAGCACAAAACAACATCTTCCAGATTACAATGTCTGGTAGAATATCACTAGTTCCTCACAGAAATATATGGCTGTACAGTATGTGTCAGATAATTTTATTGTAAATTACTTGTGAAATCCATTACTCATTACTCAAGTGTTATCTTGTCATTCCGCAGGAACTACTATAGTGATCTGGCCCATTATTTTAAAGTGAAAAACATGTTAACTCCTGACTAATTACTCATGCGTTACCTTGTCATTCCGCAGGAACTACTATAGTGATCTGGCCCATTATTTTAAAGTGAAAAACATGTTAACTCCTGACTAATTACTCAAATGTTACCTTGTCAGTCCGCATGAACTAACGTTACTAGTGATCTGGACCATTTATTTTAAAGTGAAAGATTTTTTATTTTAAAGACAACATTTCTTAAAACTACATAACGTTACTGTTATAAATAAACAAATAACAAACAAACAAACAAACGTAACGTTAATCATTTATTTTTTGCGAAAATATCAAAAGTGGTACCAAAAGTAGTTCAAATGATAATGAGTTCCAGTCGCAGTCCTCTATATGGAGGTAATAGTTTTTATAGGGTACAGAGCAGAATTTAATTTATTAATCCATGAAATTATGTATCTGTCTTCTCTCCGTGAAGGCGCACTGGCGCAGTATTCAAATGTCATAAACTGAAACACAACATGTCGCAATCTGTGACGAATTGGATGAGGACCAATGAGCGTTCGATATCAGTGCCGTAAATCATGTCGTAACTTGGCGCACTGGCGCTATTTTCAAATTCATAACGAGCGCGAGCTCAGCTTTGACTGTGACGGACGCTGTTGCTGAGAATGAATATGAAGAACCATTGATAAAGGGCTGAATTTGGATATGTTCCTTGCAAACATCTGGATTCTAAAGATATGCAGTACAGCAAACAAATAAAATGGATGTGATTTGTAATTGTATGCTGTGCTTTTGTGTGTATCTATGGTTTGCAGCATGCACAGAAATGTTAGTTCCTATTAAATAGACGAGTAAACTGCTTTCAATAAATTGAATAAAAACATGTATTTGTACGTTTTACTGCTATAAATACGTATAAATTGTACGTTTCTATGTGCATGAAAACGTATGTAAATATACGTGTGATAGAGCCACATTTAACGTAAAAATACACACGTATTCTCATGAGATCACATTGAACACTCGTCATGGATTTCACAAGTAATTTACAATAAAATTATCTGACACATACTGTACAGCCATATATTTCTGTGAGGAACTAGTGATATTCTACCAGACACATTGTAATCTGGAAGATGTTGTTTTGTGCTTAACACTATAAATGCAGTCAATGTTTTCATGAAGGATGCAAATATGTTTTGACAGGAGAACATCATTATTTATTGTCACTTCCTGAAGAGAAGCCCTCCCCATCATGATATCACTAACGTTAAAGTTATTAGAGTTGGAGACATTGAACTTAGTGGAGCTCATTAAATATATCATATGGATAGGCTATATATATATATGAAGAGTTCAGATGCAAAAGCCTCTAAATGCCATTTGAAATTTGCATCTAAAATTAGGATTTTTATCAAGCTCCTATGCTTAGGTTGAGTCATTTTACTTTAATGGCAATGTGCAGGTCCTTTGCCAGACTATTAAAGTGAAATAACTGAACATAAATATAGGAGCCTGATAAAAATCCCAATTTTAGATGAAAATTTCAGATGGCATAATATATATTATATATATATATATATATGTTTCCATAAAGAAGCTAATTGTTCACTTTATAGACGTAGCTGTTGTGATTAGTAATTAATTGGTTATTCTTCATTAGTTGGCCATAGTTCTCAATGACGATATTTTTCTTTAGTAATTATCAAATAACTAATAAGGAACTACCTATGTCCTAAATGAGCTATTACTTACTGCTTAGTTAATCTTGCTTCTATATTAGTTAATAGTATTAAGTTAAGTGTTAATGTAGTACTACCTATTACTTCCTGCGTAGCTACTTATTAACAACGGACCATTATTTTAAAGCGTTACCCCTTTTTGTTAGTGAGGAGAATGCAGGCGAAAACGAGGGAGATGAATCCAGGTCTGAGGTTTCAGAAGGAAGCCTACATTCTGATGTTCTTTCATGTATTTTAAGTGTGGCAAGGATCCTGGGCCTTAATGCTCCAGAAGAAGCTACAGCTCCAGCCCCCACACAAGGTGTATGGTCGAGTATTTCCCCTGCATGCCTACGGTGTCAATTTCTGTAGCCGAGGATTATTCCCAGATGTTGAGGAAAGCTTGGAATAATCCAAAAGCGGCACCCCAGTTTAATACAGGATGTAGACTGTTTGTTAAATTGGATTACCCCGCTGAGAGTGGTATGGGCTACATGCCATCAGTGGAGCGAGAGATCGCAGCTTTCTTGGGACCTGATAAGGTTACTGACAATCCCCGTTGTCCCGGTAAGGAGTGCCAAAAGACAGACCGGTTAATGAGCCAAGCATATAACGCAGATACTCGGGCAGCCCGTTTAGTAAATGCTCTAGCAATAGTTTTGGCTGCATTAAGAAAGGTTGTTAATAAAGAAGAGCATGATGTGATGAGCTTGATTGACACAGCACTCATCACACACTCACAGTTTACCAGGGACATAGGGCTGCTCATTCTTTTCAGCCCCCACACTTTCCTCGTTCAGAGGAATACAATCTAGGGGTTACCAGTTCCATGATCGAGGAACCAGACCTTTTTACCAGGCTCCCCAGACTGACCAGGCTCATAATCCAGTCAGGGGAGGACCACTTAAGAAGCATCCTTCCAGGGGTTTCAAATCCCGGGGAGGCCAGGCATAGCAGTCTCAGAATCGCCCGATCCTTGGATTCTAGATACCATCAAGACAGGATACAGGATACAGTTTGACTTTCAAGATCGGATTTATCAGTTCAGGGTCCTTCTATTTGGCCTGTCTATGTCTCCAAGGGCCTTTATCAGGGGGGTTTCAGCAGCCCTTCGTCCTCTTCAATGTGCAGGTTTGAAAATTCTGTCATACCTGGACGACTGGCTAATTTGTGCTCCTTCTCGCAGTCAAGTCATGAAGGACACAGAAATGGTGCTCCAACATGTCCAGTCTCACGGGTTCAAAGTGAACTGGGAAAAGAGCAATCTAATTCCCAGACAACAGACCGTGTTTGTAGGAATTTTGCTAGATTCCCAACTGATGACTGCAACTTTATCACCCCAGAGAGTGGTACAGTTGGTCAGTCTAACACAATCATTCCATCTGAACAAGAGAGTGAAGTTAATTCAGTTTCAGCGATTGTTGGGCATGATTGCAGCAGCAGCAGCTGTGGTCCCACTCTGCCTTCTCAAAGCCTGTCCACTACAATCTTGGTTGAACAACTTTCACTTGCATCCCAAATTACACAGACATGTAAGGATAAAGGTTACACGAAGGTGTGTCCAAATGTTACACCCTTGGAAGTCGTTACCATCACAAGAGGTTCCTTTAGGCAACATCCCAGCGAGACGGTCTGTGATAATGACAGATGCCTCTCTAACAGGGTGGGGAGCAGTTTGGAAAGGCAGGTCCATCAGGGGACACTGGAAATTACTCTGGACCACAGAGCACATCAACATGCTGGAACTCAGTGCACTCCATCTCTCCCTGAGGGTTTTTCTCCCATTGTTGCAGAACAAACATGTTTTGGTGAGAACAGACAACATGTCTGCAGTGTACCACATCAATCACCAGGGCGACACCAGATCAGCGCGGTGTCTCCAGGTGACAAAGGAACTACTTTTTGGGCAATTCCAAAGCTCTCATCACTCAGAGCACTATACATACCGGGAGTAGCAAACAGAGCAGCAGACCTGCTGTCTCGAACTGGACCTCTCCCAGGAGAGTGGCGTCTCCATCCCGAAGTGGTGAGCTTTATATGGAGGCATTTCGGTATGGCAAAGGTTGATTTGTTTGCGACCAGAGACAACTCATTGCGATCTATGGTATTCCCTGAACAGCCAGGGAGGCCCTTTGGGGATCTCAAGAATGGCCGGAAGAATTGTTGTATGCTTTTCCTCCCCTACCCTTGATCCACCTTGTGCTCAACAGGGTAGCTTTGGGACGACACAAGGTTTTACTTGTAGCCCCAAGTTCGCCAAAGAGACATTGGGTTCCGACTCTTGTACGTTTGGTCCAAGGTTACCCTTGGCAGTTACCAAGGAGAGCAGATCTCCTCTCTCAAGAGGAGTGCCAAATCTGGCACCCAAGTCCAGAGACACTTCAACTATGGGTATGGCCCTTGCTCAATCCCTCTCTGAAAACTTAGAAGAAGCTGTATTAAGGACAATAAGTAGTTCAAAGGCACCGTCTACATGGAGTAAATATTGTAGCAAGTGGCGAATATTCTCAACATGGTGTCAAGACCAACATGGTGTCTTCCTTTTCTTCAAACATTGATTCTGGGAAATCAGTCAATACCATAAAAATCTAAATTGCAGCCAGTGGATGGTGCAAATATTGGCTAACACCCTTTGGTGTCTCAATTTCTCAAGGGTGCAAAATGCCTGCGACCAGGGAGAATTATGAGATCACCTGCTTGGGACCTTTCTATTGTCTTACACTCACTGGCCAAAGCACCTTTTGAACCTTCGGAGCAAGCAGATCTCAAGTTATTGACATGGAAAACAGTGTTCCTACTGGCGATGTATCAGCCAAGAGAGTTGGTGAATTGCACTCTTTATCAGTCAGTGAAGACTTCTTGAGATGGAAGGCGAAAAAACTGGGGTTTTTCTCTGGCCAAACCCATCATTCCTACCCAAGATCCTTAAGCCTAGCACAATAAATCAGGTAATTGAGCTTGATGCTGTCCGTCCAGATCCCCTTTGTTCAGGTGAAGAGCTGGATCATTGTTCTCTATGTCCTATTAGAGCATTGCACACATATACCGAACAAACTCATCAATTATGACAGTCACACACACATCTATTTGTATGTTTTGACAAGAAGTGTGCAGGCAAACCTGTGTCTAAGCAACAGTTAATTCATTTGATAGTGGATACCATTTCACAAGCTTATGTCAACCAAAATCTACCTATCCCTGGTGATCTGGTTGCTCACCTTACCAGGAGCATGGCCACTTCCTGGGCGGCACTGAAGGGGGTAGCACTCTCAGACATCTGTGCCGCAGCCTCTTGGAGCAGCTCATGCACATTTACGAGATTTTATAGGATTAATGCTAAATCCTTTTGGGTCTGCTGTTTTATCTGCCGCTAATTAAACAGGGGGTGGGGGTGGAAATATACTAGTCCCTCGTGACCCTGGTGGTATAAGTCATCCAAGGTAAGACCGTGGTGACGGTCTGAGTGAGGTCGAAATAGATCGTAAGTTATGACTATAATTATGGATCTATGAGACCGAACGATGACCGTCACCATCCCTTGTCTCTCAGGACGAACTGGGGTGTTCCAGGCAAGAGGAAGTGGTGGGTTCACCTGGATGTTATATAGCCAACCCCTAAGGTCAGTCACCTGACATTGTTGATATTAGGTTTCGAGGATAGGCGGAGGAATGGTGTCATTCAAGGTAAGACCGTGGTGACGATCATCGTTCGGTCTCATAGATCCATAGTTATAGTCATAACTTACGTTTTTTTGCAGGTGAAGAAAACTGCACCAGTCTTACTATACACATTTCTCTCACTGTGGTCCGGATTTAAAGCCAACTAAACTGCAATAGTATGTTTGCTCTGCCTTCACAGAGGATTGAAAGGATGGTTATTTCATGTTGTTTCTGAGCAATAATAAATGAGAGTTTTATATTGAGTTTACATCTCATATTCTTACTTGCTGAGGTATTTGTATCTCCTCAAATGAACAGACTTTTTAAAAAGTGTATTTTGCCTGCTGTTCTTCCCCGCGAGGGTTTCTGTTCTTGTAATTTACATTCTCCACTCCACAGCATTTCCTCTCCCCTGTCTTCCTTCTTCCTTTCTTTTCCTCTAATCACTAATTGTACTCCTGCGCTGTTCATTGGTCTACAGGGGGATGGGACCGAGTCAGGAGCCATCTGTCAAACATTCTGGAGAACACAAGAGCTTGAAAAGAATATCACCATTCAAGCATAGATTCATTAAGGGTGTCATATGATGATGAATCAAATTTTTCTCGATCTTTTGAGATAAAAGAGTTTTTTTGTGTTATAAAAACACTAACTCCCTCACAAACCTTGGGAAATGAGTACAACTCTTTTAAACTTCAAAGATATTCAATTTATGCTCCCTTCTGTTTTCCAAAACTGCAAAACTTTCTTCTGTAGAATGCATACACAAATTTGAATTTGTTTTTGCTTTGGGCCACACTGACTTTGAATATATGGATAAAAAAAGGACTTTAAATTTTCTTTAAAATAGATAACACATAGCCTTATAAGAAAATCTCTTTTAAGTGCTCATTCTGTGTGTTGCATTGCAGTTAGTTAATTATCTTGAATATTCCAGTTTGATATGAAGACCAAGAAAAGTCAACAAAGAAACAGTGGACAGTAGATTAACAGAAGTGTTTTGTTTTGTTTTGTTATTTGCTTGAGAGAAAACAAAGCCATTTTAATTAAGAGTTAAAAAGTCTGTTAATAGTAATATACAATTCCAACTTTAATGTACTCATAAATAAATTAAACAAGAAACAAAGTTTTACGCATTACAAACAGAGACTCATTCTCAATCTTTTGGCAAAGCACTGTAGTTTCCCTTCACATAACAGCTTTAATGAATTCACATAAAATCACGCCCTTTCTCCCTCAAACATAGTTTTAGATACAACACTGAAAACATTAATTATTTTGTTATTGTTGTTGTGAAGATAATGATAAAGTACTCTATTCAGCACATACATTTTTTTTGCCCAAAGTATAAATTTGTCTCAGTACAGAACATATCTCAAGACAACAATAGTGTCATAAAGCTAAGTAAAGAACACTTGGCTTTGAAAAAAAAAAGTAATTTAAAACAGTAATTTATCAAATAGCAGTACATACAAAACCAAACACAATTCATTTTGTAAATATTTCAATGTTTGTACTTAAAGAGAAATGCAATATTAGTAGACAAATACCCACACATAGAAAAGACATGCTTTAAGACTGGAGTATCACAAGAGAGCACATGTGACACCGGGACTCTCGCACGACACAAGCACTCTGATGTACATGCTATGATGGACTATGCATATCCGATATTCAAGGTCATTTTGTTTATGCGAGGGTGTTTTGGGGAAGTGGAGACTGATTTAAGATCAAATAAAAGTAAACAAGTGTGGAAAGTTTAGCCAACAAGGAAAATTATGCTATCAGTTTTTTTCTTTTCCTCATACAATACAAGGTTAATGGGGTTTATTGATATTGTTGTCTCCAGTAACATTAAGTGTATTGTGTTTTAAACTAAAGAAAGAAAATCGTCCAGGTTTTGAATGACACAAAGAGTTAACTATCATTTTAAGTGTGTTTCACATCTACTGTTATTTGATCATAAATCAGTCACATTGCTTTAGGCTTATTCCACAAGAGATGGTCCTTCCTGGTCCACATAAACAGATTTACTTGCACGATATGTTCTCGTATGGTATTATTCTTCAAGGTTAATGGCTGGCTACTGAGCATTAGATGGAGATTCACCACCATAATCCTCTGTAGTTGTTAATTTTTTTTTTGAAAAACCCATTAGTTTGATGCAACTTTGACTGATAAATATGTTTACCTCAAGGGAGATCAATCACTGCTCTGCTCTCCACAAAGCAAAAGCTTACATTAATATGACTCAAAAATCTCAGGGGCAATATAAGGTTCTTAATTAAGGATTGTCCTTGAATTAGGGTTCATTAACCCTGTGTGGCCAGATATAAGGAGAGAGATGAGAGTTACCTTATAAAGTAATTACAATCCACGGATCCCTGTCTCCACCCACCCTAGAGCACTGACACCAGACAACATAATGACAGAAAGACAATGACTCTAAGACATTGCCTAGCAACAAGAAGCACTAAAAATACATCACTCTGTGCTTTTTTTAATCTGGAATCATTGGAATGTATAAATACACATATGTCAGTATAAATGCAAACTATATGTATCTGTTTCGCCCACTTTTGCGTCACACATTGTATAAGAAAGTGAGCGGAGCACTTGCAACATTTCCATAGATAGCTGACTGTAGATTTTTATGTTTGATCAATTATGAAAATGAAGGGCTGTAGCAGGCCAGCCTCTTTTAAGCCAATGGTGTCGTCATAACAGATAACTCCCTTCTAAAATGGTGCATTTGGCCATTGGCATTATTATAAATCAGGTAATGAGACTATGTGTTCCTTCTTACCATTTTTCAGAAAGCTCTTTAAAATGACTTTTATCTCATGCATTAAAAAGTTTGAAGGACTGGTGTGCTGAGGCCCCTAATAGTGAGAATTTCCTACAGCTATAACTTTTCATTTCCTATAGCATGTGTCCCAGGTTGGGCTAAGCAGATGGCTGATAGCTGGGAAATTGGGGACACATTACACCCTTGTAAACAATTATGTAATATCTGCAAACTGAAACCCGTAATCACTGTATCGCTTAGCAAGGAAGAGAATGGGATAGAGTGCTGGGCTAACTAAGCAAGTTTAACTTCTGGCTAACTGGAAATGAACCAAGTCTTATTAGTTAAGGAGCAGATGGAGGACACTGATTAAAGAGAGCGAACTAAAAAATTGAACTTGAAACCAACCCATTATACATTAACCATGCACATAAACGCAAATTAGGTGGCGCCGATGCTATCAGGAGAGGTATAAGTGCTTGAATAATTGGATATGCTCAGGATTTGTGTGGTGAAAATGAGGGAATCACATTTCACGGGTAAATTATACATGTTGCGCATGAACGAAACTCATCATTTTCACCATCTTGTCAGTGTTAACTCAGTGACAGACCTACTGTATGGCCTAGAGACCTTGTACTGTTGATATCAAGGCACCCATGTTGTGTTCAAACACAACCACATGACTCAATGACACAATGCCTTCAGTAGTGAATAAAGCTAAAAGCTTGACACAGTGAAGCTGAAGAACATGGCCTAGTACAGCAAGACAGTCACTGCATGTTTTAGGACCAACAAATGTACCACATGAAAGCTGCAGCCATTTGTAAATTCATGGATGTTGGGAGAGGATCAAGAAGCTCAAAGGATGGGAGCCTGAAACTCCTGAGCCTGGCAGTGACAGACACAAAATTCACTGTGCTTGAGTTTAGCACACTTTCATACTTAACATACACTCATAGTCAAATACAAACACTTTGAACACTGTTCAACAGATTGGCACACATGACTCATATGTTTCATCAAATCTGTTGCACTCGCCCATTTGAATACATGCTTTCACTCTTACACACACACGGCCTGCAGTATTTCCCCACATAATACATAGTTCATAATAATAAATATCAATAAATATCACATGAATAAACACCAATACCTTGGTTCTTATGTCACCGTTAAACTATTTCTTTTGGTCTCAATTCAACTTCTATCACTAATGTTTTTCCATGCAAATTATGTATCTCTTCAGGTTTTGTTAACTTTCAACAAAAATCTTTCTTTCCTTCTTACAATCCTTCTGTTGACTTCATAATTAACTTTCAGTAGCATGGTAAAAATAAATGAATAAATAATAAAAAACACAAGAGCATTTTTAAAAGATTCACAATACTAGCAAATAGTAGATCTGAAGAGGGTGTGGTGAAGAAAATGTTGGGGGGCAGGGCCACAAATTAAGAAAGTGTAGCATAAGTAGAGTTGTGGGTGGGGTCGGAATTGAAATGGTTGTGGTTGTTGGTAGTGAAAGTGACAATGTTGGGGTCAGCAGGGAAAATATGTGATATACTGTAAATTAATACAGGGGTGGAGTCAGATTAGAAGAGGTGTGGCACAGGTAGGGTTGTGGTGGGGTCAGACGTGAAGAGGGCTTTGTTTCTTGTGAATTGGTGTCATATGTAAATGTGGTATCAAAATAATGGTGTGGCATAAATAGTGTAATGGGTGGAGTCAGAAGTGAAGAAGGTATGGTGTATGTAGTGATGGGGCGGGGTCACTATAGTATTATAATGGCACTTTTCCACTGCATGGTACAGCACGGTATAGTTTGGTACAGTCCACTTTTGGGGGGTTTTCCACTGGGTACAGTACCTGGTACATGGTACTTTTTTTAGGACCACCTCGGTTACCGTTACCAAAATGTGACGTGTAAACTCTGCTGATCACTGATTGGCCGGAGAGAATAGTCACTACCTGCATCACTGAACTTGTTATACAAACACAACAGAACCACTAAAACGCATCTGTTTTGAACAAGCGCACCTTTTTAACAACCCAAAAATGGTTGTTACGTTGTCTGTTGAGGAAGTACAGACGTTCTTCTCATTGATAGCAGAGGAGCAGATCCAGTGAGAGCTTGAGGGGGCAATGCAAAATGTTTTTCACGAGTTGCTGTAGTAGAGGCGGCACAACTATAACGACATGTGAATAACTCCGCCCACTCTAAAGCGATACTAAATTGCAGTGGAAACACAAACTGAGCTGAGTCGAGCCGTGCCATGCCGTACTGAGTAATACCAAGCCGAGTTGTACCACGCACTGGAAAAGCGCAATAAGGATATAAGTAGTACTAGGCAGGGCCTGCAATGACATTGAGGTAAGATTAATAGTGAGGAAGTTGTTGTATAATTATTAAAGGTGAGGTCAGAGTAGAAGAAGGTCTGGTGTAGGTAGCACTGGGGCATGTTCAGGACGATGAAGATGTTTAAGTAGAATTTGGCCAGGGTTATGGGCAAAGGTCATATTAGGGGCGTAATCAGTTTGAGAAGCTCAGCCCTCATCGGATCACTTGAGCTGAAGTTATAGTTGTGAAAAATGAACAGCGCTAGTGTGGCACAAAAGTCTGCGGGGAGCTTTAGTAACAGGCAAGAGAAGACAAATGAAACAGAGTGCTCATGTCTTGAGGGTAGGTAGAGGTGTGAAACATGCCCAAATCTCTGCAGTGGGAATGAGTCTATTGACAGCGACTTGGAGGGAAAAGAGAATAATAGAAGAGGGGTTTCTGAGAGAATATCAAAGTGAGGCATAAAGGACCATCCTTGGAAAAAACAGCACTGAAGCAAAAAAAAAAAAAAAACGCTGAGGGGGCTCTCTGGAGAGTATTCTGGAGAGAGTTGCTGTGTCTGAATATCCAGGGGGTAGAGAGATTCATCTATAAAGAGAAGCTGTGCATGAAACAACAGAGCCTCTATCATCCTCAACTGACACTTATCTAGATATTCACGCCAGTGTTAGCGAAAGGATGCAATTTCTAGAGCAATAATAATCAGTAAGAACAGATGTAAACACTCATTTTAGACTTCTCATATACACAAAAGCAGAGAGGAAGAATGATGGAAGGTTTTACAGCATAGAGTACATCTCTCTAAGGAACTTTCTCAGAAGCCAGGCACGTGGCAGTAAGCCTCCAGTGAAGCCAGGAGGATGTAGATGAGCCACATCATGAGGAAGAGGAACACAGTGAGCAGCTTGGCGGTTCGCGGGCCCCCCAGCTCACCCCCGGACACAGAGGGCCGGCGGCGGTACAGCAGTATCAGAACACACAGCAGTGCCATGATGGTGAAGAGGGTGACGGAAAAGGCCAGCGACCCCGGCGGGACCTGGAATTTTTTGCCCTGACTGTGCCAGTACACAGCAGCGATGGTCCACGCCACTCCAATACCCAGGAAGACATTAACTGCATTACTACCTGTCACATTTCCAATGGATGCATCAGCGTATTGGTCCTGGATGGCTGCCACCTTGCTGGCAAAGGTATCTGTGGAGGGCAAAAGAAAAGAAAAGATGAAGGAAGAATGGTGAGAACTGGAAGAGCCCCAGAGGAACATTTTAATGAAAGACATTGCTCATAGCTCAGGACAGTGTTTTCCAAACCTGTTCCCGGAAGCACATCAACAGTACACATTTCGAAGTCTTCCTAATATAACACACCTGATTCAACACATTAGCAGAAACCTGAAAAGGATGGGGCGGATACGGATAATGCATCCAATAACAGGGTTGGGAAACACTGGCTCGTAAGACTATTAGAAGGTATCAGTTATGTTTAATCAACAATGTTTCTTCTAAAAGTCCATATGAAAAAGAAAAGCTGAAACAAATGAAATAAAAGTTTATATACAATAAAGGGTGTAGAAATACATAATAAAATGAATGTTGTAAGCAATTCAGTTTTGGAAGAACTTGATAAGAAATGATTAAGTTCAAATTAAAATATCGATTGTAGACTTTGGAGTCACAGCCTATGATCACTGTGATCTCTTGTGAATCCCTAGATGAGAGAAATATGAGATTCTAAGAGACAAATATGAGATTCTCCTCAGAAGAAATATCTGGCAATTGGATTGGGTGATAGGCAGGGTAAAGCAATAAACCAGTAAAATAAATGAAAAATAAATAAATAATAATAATGTTGAGTTATAAATCTGAGTTTTCAGTCTGATTTGAATGTGATGTGATAAAAGACAGCAGAAAAGCAATGACAAGAAAAACACATCTTTCTATTGTGTGCACACAAAAATATCACAGTCCAACCAGTGAGGTTTGAATAACAACAAATGAGTCTTATGGATTGATTCTTTTAATGAATCATTCACAAAGACTCAAGCACTTATCAGTTTGATGAATGCTTTGCTAAATGAACTCACTGAATCTATCAGAGTGGTTACTGAATCAGCATCTATACAGGTAAAATACTTCCAAAAAGATTTGTGAAAGTGTGAGAAGTATTGCAAATATTGTTTTCCTATGCTTCTAACTTAATTTGTACTTTTAATCTTTTTTGACACTATTTTACCTTTAAAAAACACAACATCAAATTTGTGACTACAAAGCCTCTTTAAAAAAGTAGCCAGAAATTATTTAATATTTTTAATCACTTTTCCATAACAATGCGTATATTACAATATACACATTATAAACTACATATTATAACATATGATTAGCAAATAGAATGTATAAGAATACTGAAAATAAATTAGTACTTGTCCAACACTTCGCTGAACAGACAGAAATGCAAGCACCGTTTGCACTCTATATTATCTTACTGATGTCTTGAAGAAAAGTGGATCTTTTCATTATGTATGTTGGAGCTTGAAGATGGGTTGACACATAGAGCTTGGGTATGTGCAGAATCAGTCCATCCACTCTAATGCAGCTAATGCCAAGACAAACACTCAGATCTCTTGCAAATCATGGTCTGCTAAATAGTCCACATCATTAAACACAGTCTAAGTGAGCTACAGCATTCACACATCCACAAGAAAGCTGACTGTGGCCATTATAGAACGATAAATTAGAAACCATGTTGAAAGCAGCTGCTGCATTAAAACAGTACAGTATGTAATACATCAATATTTGATAGAATAATTTATTCAATTGGGTTAATTGTAGCATTCCGGGTTTATTTTTTTTGATAATGACCAGATGACTACAATATCCTTTACTAATTAGCTACAGTACATGCAATGGCATCTGACACACAAATAAACACTCACCAGGCACAGATGTGCCCAAAGCCACAAACACCACAGCTGTGACAGAGTCCTTCAGGCCTACTGTACAACCAAAGTGAGAGGCCAAATCTCCAGTAACAGCGGTCAGGACCCCGATGAGCGTGATGGAGACAATGAAGCAGGCCCAGCCATTCCAGTACTCCGTGGGTGGAACGAAGGCAAACAGAACCTTCCAGAAAACTGTCAGGAAGTGCATGATGTAATCAAAGCACGAGGGCAAGCGCTCTTCCCCACTCTCCTCTTCATCGTCATCACCTAGGGGTAAACAAAAGGTACAATATACAGAAGGGTTTGCTTGGTTATGAACATTTTATCATTAAGTACTCACCATCATGTCGTTCCAAACCCGTAAGACCTTTGTTCATATTTGGAACACAAATTAAGATATTTCTGATGGAATCCGAGAGTTTTCTGACCCTGCATAAACAGCAATGCAGCTGAAATGTTCATACATTGAATAAACAGTTCATGTGACATCAGTGGTTCAACCTTAATTTTATGAAGCTACAAGAACACTTTTTGTGTACAAAAAAAAAACTTTATTGAACAATGTCTTCTCTTCTGTGTCAGTCTTCACTGCGTGTATATGGGAGTACAATGACTTATGGACTATTTTAACGATGTCCTTAATACATTCCTGGGCCCATTTCAGTGGCATGGCAGGGTCAGAAAGCGCTCAGATTTCATCAAATATCCCTTAATTTGTGTTCCAAAGATTATGGTCGTAGGGGTTTGGAATGAGATAAAGTTGGGTAATTAAAGTAATTTAAAGTAATTAAAGAATTCTCTTTTTTGGATAAACAAAACCTTCAAAATCACAACTATTTAATTTGATTACCCATTTACTTTTTGGAAACATGCATATATATGAATTAGTTTTCAAAGGAATTTTTTTAACTCGAAAAATATAAATAAAAAATACTGTATATACATACTGTTTATAACACAAGAAAAAAAAACGAGAGTATCATTGCAAAATCGAATATGACGCAATAATTTTCCCCCTCAATTTTCTTGTGTTCTTAATCGTTGGAAGGCAAATTAAAAAAAAATGTGATTAATTGCTCAGCCTTAATATACAGTCGGCAGTAAGGTATAGTAATTATAAAAAATCTATTCAATTCAAATTAATTCAGTTAAATTGATTTTCATTTAATTCTATTAGTACAATTAAATGTTTTACATAAGTTTCAGGTTTTGAAGAACAATTTGTCTTGCTCCACATAATTGTACGCTGACAAATAACTGGTTAAGGATTTATAGCTATTTTAATTAAAACATTTCTGGTAGGTTTCACAAATAATTGCAAAGAAACAGCAAAAAACACATTGAATTAAATATGACATTTTAAAACAGGAAGACTGAAATAGTATTTTAACTTTTCTTTAAAAAGTTTTGCGTTTTTCCTTCTTGGCTAAGATTGTGTCATGTAGCACAGAAGGATTTCACATTCAGTGTGGACAGACAATCTGGTTGTTGCTGGAAACCTGTCGCATCTTGCCTTATTGCATGATTTTATATGATATTTTTATTTCAGTTGTGTGGTCCACTTCTCTCTGAGCATGTGTGAACACAGTATGGCAGAGAGACACTGACCTGCACTGACAGTGACAGCGCTGACAAACTGTTCTCTCCAGCTGCTGCTGCCCACCACCAGCGCCAGGTTGGTCTTCTTTATGAGCTTGTCAACGGTATTCTGAAAACACACACAAATATATAGAAGATCAATCAAACCTAAACCCACAAAACTATGTCCTCGTAGTAGACAAGATTTAATATGACTCAGTGTCCTAGCCCAGCGAGCACAAAGGTCTCAGCTAAACTCATTTCTGAGAGGCAGTGGGCGTCTGTGCACAACCCTGTCAGAATTTCACTTTCTCCAATGTCATCCCGTCCTAGCTGTTTGCTTGGTTGCAGTAAGAGCGCTGCGGATAATCGTGGAGGGAGTAACACAATATTTCTACATCAAATCTCTTCTAAATCCCAGAGCTGCCTGACCCCAGTGACCTCCAGTATTGAGACTGATACCATGTGAACAATTGAATGTGAGAGACCGAGCTTGTAAGACCACTTCATGAAATTGTATTGTATTGTTCTTCGTGATTCACAGGACTTACCTTAAACTCGTACGATTCCTCTATCACCACTTCCAGTTTGGTGTGCTCTCCCAGACTCGGGCACCCCATTTTGGCCACCTCCTCTTCCTCTGCCCCCACTGCCGGTTTGTTATCATTGGAGTCTCCTGTCAAAGGAAGACACACACACAAAAAAAATCTTCTGAGCCGTAGTTTGTAAGTTTATTACAGAGCTGGAATGGTAGAACTCAATTTACAAGGAATTTCACTAAGAATGAATTGTGCCCAGTGGTAGCGCTGTTTATTTGCATGCATGGTCTGCACTTGTTGTTGCACCCAATTCACTAAAGGAATTTTGCAAATCAAGTAACTGAAAATGCAGCCAAAAATGTGTGTTGAACACAATTTGCATGATCATTTTCTGTCTTGCATGCCGTTTTTGATTTCTAGTTTGATAAAAATGCAACAGAGTACAGCAATCTGGCAGACTTTGTTGTGACTGGGTAGCATATTTACAAAAATAAATCATTAACTTTTATATTTTCATTGTTCTAAAGCCAAAGCAAGCTGTATAAATGTTTCATAGGAGAAAGCAGATCTGAACAATATTCAGATTTGGTTTTTATTTCTCAGTGTTATGAACTTGGCAGTGTTTATTTGCACTAAGTGTATAGAGAGATAGAGGCTGTTTGTAGCAAGTGCAAATAATGGATTCTGTTTACACTTAGGGAACATAGCAGGATTTCTGCTATTTTTACTACTTATTGCAAATAGTAGTAATTATCTGCACCTCAATTGTAGTGCGTTATAAAACAGTATACAATGATAACATATTGACTGCAAATTACAAAAGAATGCAAAATGTGGAATCGAATAAGATTTTGATAGTTTCAACAAAAACACCATTGCTCTCAATAGATATAGAATAAATACCTTAAAATGAAAATGATACAACATGTTTATTTAGTAATTTCAATTTGTTAAAATTTACATTTTAATTAATTAAAAGTATTATATATATATATATATATATATATATATATATATATATATATATATATATATATATATATATATATATATATATATATATGTAATTAAATATCTATTTTCCCATTATATTTACCATCTAGAAAATATTTGTGGCCCCCATGGGTCCCCAAAGTGCAATTTGAAAACCCCTGATTATGAATGATTAGGGAAGTAGCAGGTTTTTGTTTTAGGTAGGTTTCTGAAATACTGTATATATATATATATATATACATACAATTAGTGAGTATGGAAAGTATTCAGACCCCCATAAATTTTTCACTCTTTGTTATACAGTATATTGCAAACCATTCATAAGTTAATTTATGTTGATTTTCTTTTTCCTCATTAGTGTACACACAGCACCCCATATTGACAGAAAAACATAGATTTGTTGACATTTTTGCAGATTTATTAAAAAAGAAAAACTGAAATATCACATGGTCCAAAGTAATCAGACCCTTTGCTCAGTATTTAGTAGAAGCACCCTTTTGATCTAATATAGCCATGAGTCATTTTGGGAAAGATGCAACAAGTTTTTCACACCCGGATTTGGGGATCCTCTGCCATTCCTCTTGCAGATCCTCTCCAGGTATGTCAGGTTGGATGGTAAACGTGGGTGGACAGCCATTTTCAGGTCTCTCCAGAGATGCTCAATTGGGTTTAAGTCAGGGCTCAGGCTGGGCCATTCAAGAACAGTCACGGAGTTGTTGTGAAACCACTCCTTCGTTATTTTAGCTGTGTACTTAGGGTCATTGTCTTGTTGGAAGGTGAACCTTCGGTCCTGAGCACTCTGGAGAAGGTTTTCGTCCAGGATATCCCTGTACTTGGCCGCATTCATCTTTCCCTCGATTGCAACCAGTCGTCCTGGCCCTGCAGCTGAAAAACACCCCCAAAGCATGATGCTGCCAGTATCATGCTTCACCGTTGGGACTGTATTGGACAGGTGATGAGCATTGCCTGGTTTTCTCCACACATACCGCTTAGAATTAAGGCCAAAAAGTTCTATCTTGGGTCTCATCAGAACAGAGAATCCTTCAGGTGTTTTTTGCAAACTCCATGCAGGCTTTCATGTGTTTTGCACTTCCGTCGGGCCACTCTGCCATAAAGCCCCGACTGTTGGAGGAGTGCAGTGATGGTTGACTTTCTACAACTTTCTCCCATCTCCTGACTGTATCTCTGGAGTAATCTTTGGGTTCTTCTTTACCTCTCCACCAAGGCTATTCTCCCCTGATAGCTCAGTTTGGCCGGACGGCCAGCTCTAGAAAGGGTTCTGGTCATCCCAAATGTCTTCCATTTAAGGATTATAAAGGCCACTGTGCTCTTAGGAACCTTATGTGCAGCAGACATTTTTTTGTAACCTTGGCCAGATCTGTGCCTTGCCACAATTCTGTCTCTGACCTCATGATTCTCATTTGCTCTCACATGCTCTGTGAGCTGTAAGGTCTTATATAGACAGGTGTGTGGCTTTCCTAATCAAGTCCAATCAGTTTAATCAAACACAGCTCGACTCAAATGAAGGTGTAGAATCATCTGAAGGATGATCAGAAGAAATGGACAGTACCTGAGTTAAATATATGAGTGTCACAGCAAAGGGTCTGAATACTTAGGAACATGTGATATTTCAGTTTTAATTTTTCAATAAATCTGCAAAAACGTCAACAATTCTGTTTTTTTCTGTCAATATGGTGTGCTGTGTGCAATTTAACAAAGAGTGAAAAATTTAAGGGGGTCTGAATACTTTCTGTACCCTCTGTGTGTGTGTGTGTGTGTGTGTGTGTGTATATATATATATATATATATATATATATATATATATATATATATATATATATATATATATAAATGCATCATAACTCGTTAGTGAATTCATCCTTTTGTGTTTATTATTATCCACTGTAATCTATCATATTCTATAGCAACACTACACATAAGCAGGAAATAAACCTCTTTGTGTGTCCTAGAAAAGCATTAAAGAGGGCGACTGAAAGACAAAAATCATCAAAAAATGCTTATGTTAATGGCATCAACATTCTTAATTGGATTCTGTAACAGTATGACACTTTGAAGAGCATGGGGATGAACATTGAATTAGAGCAGTTAGTACATAATTAATGTGCAGAAGTGGCCTAGAGACATTGCTTCAACATGGCTGCTTGCAGTGTGACCAGTTACTGTCTGTTCTTGCTCTCCCATTATAACAAGTCACCCATTATAAGACCTCCACTGTCTCCCTTTATATGCTCCGTTCACACAAAGAAACCTTTCTATCAAATTTGTTTCTAAGTGGAAGCTTTTAATACAGTATTAAACAGAGACCCACTCTGTATTCTAATACAAAGCCACCGAGCACTGCAGATGGAGTATGGATGTCACACAGAAAACCACTGACCGTGTTTCTGCCCGATCTCCAGCAGCACCGGCTCCCCCAGGTGGATGTTGAAGGTTTTGTTCTTCTCATACTCCTCATCGTCGATGATCTTCACCTCCAGCATTTTCCTGTGGTGGACAAAGACATCAAACTTAAATGCAGTATGTTTTCAAAGAGCGTGTTATGCATTATGTGGAAGTTGACAGTGGCAGGAATATCTAAGTAGACAATAAAGAAACACTGGGATACCTTATGCAGCATTTACCACTGAGAAAGACTTGAAGAAAGAGTCGAAACACGAGCAGAATGGTTTTCTGGGTAAATCATTCATAAAACCATTCTTATGCAGATTGTCATCTTCAGTGGACTGCAACAATTGATGTAGGAATGGATTTATGAAGGATGTACACTGAAATAAATGTAGCTTGTTTTTATGCATAAGCCCTAAGGAGTTTATGTAACATCCATAATATTCACTGAACGTATAGTTATTAAAAAATAATGGGTTACCTTAGGATATCTGAATTTCCTCTTTGAAAACTTTATGTAGAGGGCGTTTTGTTCATTGCTGATTCCCTCCGAGAGTTAGAAACACGCAGCAGCTCTGATTTTAAGTGACGGGGCTGCGGTACAATGTTTTCATGCTTAGGGAGCAGGTTAGCCATGGCTAATCACCATTTGTCATTATTAGCACACACAACACACTGGTCATGGTTGATAAACACTGTCTACTACAGAAAAGCTGTACAACAGCAACAAGGGAGAGAGTCGGGGGAGAGAGAATTGAATTAATTTAGCAAAAAAGACTGTGGCACTCCATAACCACAGTATACAATTATGTGGTAACATTTTTTTTAGCTTGTATTTTATTTTATTTTTTGGTGCATGTTATGAATGTCATTATCAAATCAATAGTTCTAGTTATTTAAGCCTTTCTTCAGTGGTGCTGAAACGTACAATAATGATAATTATGATACAAAACACCTGTCCTGTTTATTATGTCATAGAGGCAACTATAATGTGATCAGGCACTACATCTAGTGGAAATATGGTACTTTAATACATTTGCAAAACATTTTAATAAAAAATGAGTCCCTGATCATTTCCTTTTGAAATTATCCTTTCCTAAATGGACATTCTCACAAATATGTCTCTCCCTGTTAGACATTAGGCATATGTGACTCCACACTTTCATCAAATGTTTGTCAAGAAATATGCATTACACATATACAATATACATTTACAAGTTTTGTGCTCTTTCACAGGCATCTAAGCAACGTGCGTGCACTTTCTGAGCAGATGTGTAGAGATAACACGAATAAATGAATGAAGTGTTATGCACTAAGTCACTGTTTTATGATATGTATTTATGCTTTGCCCATATACAGTATGTTACACAATTGTGTTGATAAAGACTGATAATGCATTCAGATTCTGTGTTAAACTTTATTTTACATTACTGTGCAGATTAAGTGCAAAAAAAAAAACACACACAAAACATTTTGTGTCTAATCCTGGATATGATGCATACAGGAAGAGAAGTGAACTGATCTGAAGACTCATGTGTATAGAACACGGCTCATAAATAATGAAGAGAAAAAGAGACAACATTTAATTTTCAAAAATTAAACGGTACACAAATTGGTTTGCATGCTCAGGTACATCTGCATCTGCTGTGTAAACAGTTTCCGCTGCTGTTTTGTATTGTAATCCCTCTATTACATGTTAGCACTAATCTTCTCTTTTCCCACCTCTCTTTGCTTTGTAGCCTTCACTGGCCAGACGTGTGTGTAATTAAATTCATTAGGACTTGTTCTTTATTAATTAGCCCACCGTGCTTATCCTACATGATTGTAGCTCATGCTTTCAGTCCCATCCCCCCTTTAACCATTTTTCTCTTCTTACACATTGCCTTCAATCCATCCATCCATCTACTTATCTATCCTATAAATAGATATACTGTAAATTTATAGCTATATATATATATATATATATATATATATATATATATATATATATATATATATATATATATATATATATATATATATATATATATATATACAGTATTGTTCAAAATAATAGCAGTACAATGTGACTAACCAGAATAATCAAGGTTTTTCGTATATTTTTTTATTGCTACGTGGCAAACAAGTTACCAGTAGGTTCAGTAGATTCTCAGAAAACAAATGAGACCCAGCATTCATGATATGCACGCTCTTAAGGCTGTGCAATTGGGCAATTAGTTGAATTAGTTGAAAGGGGTGTGTTCAAAAAAATAGCAGTGTGGCATTCAATCACTGAGGTCATCAATTTTGTGAAGAAACAGGTGTGAATCAGGTGGCCCCTATTTAAGGATGAAGCCAACACTTGTTGAACATGCATTTGAAAGCTGAGGAAAATGGGTCGTTCAAGACATTGTTCAGAAGAACAGCGTACTTTGATTAAAAAGTTGATTAGAGAGGGGAAAACCTATAAAGAGGTGCAAAAAATGATAGGCTGTTCAGCTAAAATGATCTCCAATGCCTTAAAATGGAGAGCAAAACCAGAGAGACGTGGAAGAAAACAGAAGACAACCATCAAAATGGATAGAAGAATAACCAGAATGGCAAAGGCTCAGCCAATGATCACCTCCAGGATGATCAAAGACAGTCTGGAGTTACCTGTAAGTACTGTGACAGTTAGAAGACGTCTGTGTGAAGCTAATCTATTTTCAAGAATCCCCCGCAAAGTCCCTCTGTTAAAAAAAAGGCATGTGCAGAAGAGGTTACAATTTGCCAAAGAACACATCAACTGGCCTAAAGAGAAATGGAGGAACATTTTGTGGACTGATGAGAGTAAAATTGTTCTTTTTGGGTCCAAGGGCCACAGGCAGTTTGTGAGACGACCCCCGAACTCTGAATTCAAGCCACAGTACACAGTGAAGACAGTGAAGCATGGAGGTGCAAGCATCATGATATGGGCATGTTTCTCCTACTATGGTGTTGGGCCTATTTATCGCATACCAGGGATCATGGATCAGTTTGCATATGTTAAAATACTTGAAGAGGTCATGTTGCCCTATGCTGAAGAGGACATGCCCTTGAAATGGTTGTTTCAACAAGACAATGACCCAAAACACACTAGTAAACGGGCAAAGTCTTGGTTCCAAACCAACAAAATTAATGTTATGGAGTGGCCAGCCCAATCTCCAGACCTTAATCCAATTGAGAACTTGTGGGGTGATATCAAAAATGCTGTTTCTGAAGCAAAACCAAGAAATGTGAATGAATTGTGGAATGTTGTTAAAGAATCATGGAGTGGAATAACAGCTGAGAGGTGCCACAAGTTGGTTGACTCCATGCCACACAGATGTCAAGCAGTTTTAAAAAACTGTGGTCATACAACTAAATATTAGTTTAGTGATTCACAGGATTGCTAAATCCCAGAAAAAAAAAATGTTTGTACAAAATAGTTTTGAGTTTGTACAGTCAAAGGTAGACACTGCTATTTTTTTGAACACACCCCTTTCAACTAATTGCCCAATTGCACAGCCTTAAGAGCGTGCATATCATGAATGCTGGGTCTTGTTTGTTTACTGACAATCTACTGAACCTACTGGTAACTTGTTTGCCACGTAGCAATAAAAAATATACTAAAAACCTTGATTATTCTGGTTAGTCACATTGTACTGCTATTATTTTGAACAATACTGTATATATATATATATATTAGGGGTGTAACGGTATGCAAAAATCACGGTTCGGTACGTACCTTCTGAAAGTCTGAAAATTTGGCTTTGCCGTAGCAGAAATAAATAATATTTTTTAGCTACTTGAAATTGTAATAATATTTCACAATGTTGGTGAGCATAAGTGTTTTTCAAAAACATTTTAAAAGTCTTACTGACCCTTTTTATATTGTATATAAAATAAAATCGTAAATAATAATCGTGATCGAAACCCATTCAAAAGTAATAATTTTATTATATTATATAGAAAATACATCCACAATGCATCATAGGTCATTTTATGTTAACGTGGTCATGCTGGTCCTTGTGAGATAAAACACCTTTATCTCTTTTATCTATTTTTTTCTAGTTTCGTTGGCTTGGATATTGAAAGAGTTTATCAGAAGGAAGATCCCACTGGGTGCACAGGATAACAGCAGGATAAGGAAAGTGGAGCAAATCAGAAAACAGTAAACATTAACCATGAAGCCAGGCATCATCTCTGCTCTGTGACCAGGTAGCTTAACCTCACACGCTAGCTCTCAACCGTAATTAGAGCTATTACTCACCGAACCAGATGCACCCCACCAAAGAAAGAGACAGATGTGCATAAACAAAAAAACTAACAAGGGACCTTAATGAGGTCTGAAACTCACACAGCTGCTCACTTCCAAATCTATCCACTTCACACTCACATGCACGTATGCCATGCATGAATACACACATGGCAGCTCAAAAGCAGAAACACTTCATGTGCCATTTAGCAAGTACCCAGTTGTCATGGGGAAAATTCACAAGTTTACACACAGCCACACACACACAGTGTCAACTTAATAATAAGTGAGTGCATTAACAGTGTTGGCAATAAAAATATTTCCTCGATGCACTGGGCTCTCTCAAGCTGAAGAGGGTCTTTATGGAGCGCGTGTGGGCTGTGGAGATGACAGGGCGAGCGCAGGAGGCGGAACATTAAAAGCTCGGTTCTAAATAAGTCATTAAAAGCACCTTCTGTGGAACAGCGCAGGTAAGATTCTCATAGTAAGGCGAGCACATGAGGCAGGTGTATGCACTGCTTTGGTGTAAGACACTAAATTATGGGGTTGGCATGGCAACAGGTAGCTTGAGTGCAGGGACTGATAAAAGTATAGGCCTTAGGCGAAGAAAAGACAGAGACGGAGTCAGAGAGGAGGAGGGAGAAATAGCAAGATGGAGGCAAAGTAAAAAAGGGAGGAGGGCTTGCATTTAGAAACAGAAATAGAAAGGTGAGGCCGATAAAACAGCAGCCCGTCTTCTTAAATGAGCAGCATGTTAATGCATGCATGTTGTGAAATTTACAGACGCAGGGGTAAATACGGCAGCCAAACTACCAAAGGAAGCACTGTAAGCATGAGCGAGGAAGATCAATCTCACTTTCATTCTTATGCAGAGACAGATCGCTTCACAGATTCATGAGACTGGGGCGAAGAAAAATGAAAACAACGAAAAGCTCAAGTGCAACTGGAGAAAGATGAAGGAGAGGAAGAGGAAAACACATTACAGGGGTAGTTACACCTGATATGACTCCATATAATTTTTTTCCTCACTGCAAATCACAAAAGGCGCATTGCTCTATGCAACTGCAATGTAAAGGGACTTTGAAGCTTTGTAAAAAATGGTCCATATGACTCATGCACTGCATTTCAAGTCTTCTAGAGTCATGTGATGGAGAAGACTGAAATCTACTAGCTGCTGTTATTCTCTGAACATTTAACTGTCTTTGGCATGCTCATGTGAGAGGCAGTGATGTGCAATATGCAAGATAATCGCTATTTTGAATTAGATGTTTGCAGTGATGTTAATCCAGTTCATGAAACTGGTTTGAATGATTCGACACCTAATCTGATACTCCAGTTTTAAATTACAGGTGAGCAAATGACAACCAATTGTTTCTTTTTGGGTGAACTATCCCTTTAATACCAGAGACAACACATGACAAAGAAATCATATACATATATCAAGACATATACATATGCAATAGATTTTGAATATATAATATTGTACATGTAATTTAATTTTATGTGCATTAACATTAATGTATATATTTTATTATAAACATTATAAAAACCATACAAAAGAATTACATGTATATGTGCCATTCATGCTGTGTCTGACATGCACATCACTAAATGTTGTTACATTTATAGTAATGTTATTATGATAACTATTAATTAATAGATGAAAGGAAAACTTACAATTGTTTTAAGCATTGGATACTAATGTAGAATAATTATGTTCACAAAACAAAAAACAAAACAGATCAGAACAGGACAGGAGAGAACAAAACAAAAACAAAACAGAACATGACAGAACAAAACTAATTGCCACTGGGATAAGAGCAATAAATTAAATCAAGATATATTATTTTTATATTCTTATTGTTTTACACAATTTTCCTTGTTTTAAGGAAATATTTTTTGCATTACAGAGAAAGAAAGGAGTTCAAAATATTGAGAGAAATTGAGACAAGGATTAAAGGACAAATAGACTGAAGGACAGATTTCATAAGGTAGAGGGGATTAAATGGCTTGTAGAGGAAGTGATTTCTGCTGTGGGTCAGAGAGAGGGGTGGCAGACAGCTGAATTCAACACATGCTGGGTGAAAGCAGATTGCTGTTAAGCTGCAGGCTGTAACACATGCACCCATAACATCATCAATCCATTCATACTGCAACACACAAGTCTTCATGCTGCCCTAGACTGGTTAGTGCTGGTCTAACTAGTAAACCTTCATAGCCATGCTGCTCACCTGCAAAATATAAAGCTGAGCAGCATGGTCTGTCTGTTAGGCTAGTTACATAGTCAGTGGGGACTGAAGCAAATTTTCCACTTTTATGCTCCACAGGAAAATAAATAAATAAATAAATATATTTGGAACTAATCCATTTAAAATTTTCAATGTCTCATACATATACAAAACAAAACAGCATTTGCAGTACTTCAGCCACCTCCAGCGCCAATAGAAGATTAACAGCTTTCTTTTAGCTTCGTTCATAAATTCTCATCCATTTTCTTTCTCATTCCGTCACTTAGGAGAAGATTTTCTGGTCTGTGTGTAAGAGACAAAGGCCACCATGGACTGAAGCACTGCTTTATGATGCAAACAGAGAAGCTACAGAAGATGAGACTGAGAGTGGACCTGCGCTGTAAATCCATTAAGACACGACCGGATGAAATGAAGTACGGACAGTGCCCACACAGAGCAGCTGGTTCTACACAATATGATAAAACTTAGAAAGTGAAAAGAGATAAAACAGTATCTCAGTTCATTGGTTTTCTATTTACCTTTTTTTCAATGCACAAGTAAGCTATTTTTGTGAATGTGCGAGACTTTCAATTCATTAACCCATATAATATATATAAATAATAAAATAAACACCAATTTGCAATATCAGTCAGCATAACAGAGTTTTGTACAGCTAAAATTTGTACATGCCCCTTCAGATTTTTAAGCTAAATGCTTTTCAAATGACGCTTCCATAAATATATTGTTACATTTGAAAATTAAATTGCATTATTTTGTGTTAAAATAATTAAGTGACACAAAGTTATAATAAAAAATATATATTATTTCTGAGCTTTTAGTGAAAATGATTTTTGTAGATCAATCAAAATCAGCACGTGCCAGGTAATCTGTGTCTCAGGTGTCTCACGTTTATTTGAAGGACAAGAGAGAACAGCCTCTTTTTGCAGATTTAGCTTCATGTTTTCCAGAGCTTATGTTTTCAAATTAGTTTGTTTCTGTGCAATCACTGCAGGATTTACAGGCCTAATATTCTTAAAGGTCCCATTCTTCGTGATCCCATGTTTTAAACTTTAGTTAGTGTGTAATGTTATTAGAGTATAAATAATATCTGTAAAATTCTAAAGCTCAAAGTTCAATGCCAAGCGAGATATTTTATTTAACAGAATTGGCCTACTAAGAACGACTGTTTGGACTACATCCCTCTAGTTCTAGTAATGACGTCACTAAAACAGTTTTTTGACTAACCTCCACCCACAGGAATACACAAAAAAGAGGGCGTGGTCTTGTTGCGCTCCGACGGAGAAGAGGAAGAGCTGCGTTTGTGTTTGTCGCCATGTCGTCGAAACGCTGTTATTTTCATTTCGGAGTCCAATCATCTTTGTTTGACCTTCCCAGGGATGCTGTACATGGAGATTAATGGTTACAGTTTATGTTTAACTCAGTTCCCGAAAATTATAATCCACATGTAAAACTATGTGCAGCATAGCGTTAGCATAACGTTTTTATGACAGTGAAAACAGCGGTATACAGATAGGTGAATTGTGTGAAAAATACTGTGTTTTTTTACACGTGAAATATGAACACGTTATATTGCACACTGTAAACACAATCAAAGCTTCAAAAAAGCGCGAAAAACTGGACCTTTAATACTGGATCTGACACTTCCAACTATTACAATGGAAGCTTAAGTAAAGTTTTACTATATAATAATAGTTCTATCATGAAATGGTAATGTACATGACAATGTTAATGTTTTTGATCTTGCACCAAAGCAAAGTACAGAGACTTGCAACAGCCAATACATCCACAACATGCTGCTGTGAGCATGTAATAAATAATGGTGCTGGACATATAACATATATGAAACAACCTTCATACATAGCATATATTATCACCCCATAGCAGATCTATACAGGTGGAGCTGGGGAAGGTTAGGGGTTTCTGAAGTGCACTGCTACTGCTAAAGCAAGCACTAGTATTAAATATTTGAAGTGACCAGCGAGCTCATTGACTGCGGATACAAAAAGAGCCAATCAGCTCTGCAATTTTATAAACATGACAGAACTTTGGATTTGCGCTATCTTCCATATGTAAAAATGTTGGCCGATCACTGGCATTCGAGTTCAGTTGCAGAATTGCTTGGTTGACTACAAAAATGTATATTATACCAGGAATTGAACCCAGCCCACATGCACATACTGCATGATGCTCCTGGCATTAAGCTTAAATTGTTATAAACTTATGCTAAAAAATAAGGTGGATTTGTGCAGCATTGTGCTGCTTAGCCACACCCACTTCAAAATCTCATTGATCAAAACACACTTTGCATAACTGGACATTGGCCCAAATGGCTGAGTCCGTTGAATGTTGTGCCGACAAATGGCTTCTCATTGGTTAGGGCATGCTGTTAGGCAGGGCACAGTTTCTAGTGTGATCATAAATACAAAACACTAACCAGGTTTTTTCTGCTAGTAATTTACAGCACAAAGCTCTATGAACTCATTTCTCACCAGGGCCGGCACAGCAAGAGCCGCTTAGAAACTGTGCCAGACACTAATGAGAGGTTAAAAACAAGTGGTTTTACAAAGAAAACACATTCAGCAAATGTCTGTCAGCACCTAACAAAAGCGCTAGAGTCTCATGGCTTTCTGCTTTCATAAATACTTGACTGATCTGATCAGACTCCTGAGAAATTCTGTCGCCGTCTCTGTGTCACAGTTCGGAGTCTTTGATGTGAGGTTTAATGAAGCGCAGCTGGATTAACCACCGCTCCAGATGCAAGCTGCTATACATTAGCATGCTATCTCTCCTATCCCTATTATCTGTGAAATGTTCACATTCACACTTCTGATGAGAGCATGTTTCTGGTCTTGTGAGATTAACAATTACACAGAATGAAAGCCAAGATGGCACATTTTCATCCTTCTTCCTCATGTAACATGTCTTGTTTTTTTTTTTCTGGCACTCCACAGGTCTGATTAGGGCATCTGTTCCACTCATTCATTAACTATTGATTGTATTTGGCCCAGATGTTAAAAGGATAATTCACCCAAAATTGAAACTTCTGTCAGTAATTACTCACCCTTATGCTGTTACAAACCCGTAAGGCCTCTGTTCATTTTAGGAACACAAATGAAGATATTTTTGATGAATTCTGAGAGTTCTCTGACCCTCCCATTGACAGCAATGTAATTAACACGATCAATTTCCAGAAACATATAAAAGATACCGGTAAAATAATCCATGTGACATCAGGGTTTCAACCATAATTTTACGAAGCTACGAGAATACTTTTGTACGCAAAGAAAACAAAAATAACGACTTCCGTGTCAGCTGTGCCAATGTGGTGCAGCTGACACAGAAAACAAATAAAGTAATTATTTTTGTTAATGAGAGGAAACATTTTTAATCTTTACCACACTTGCTTTGCTTTTGGCCTTGATTTTGATGTGGAAAGGCAGAAGAAAGCCTTGCTTTAACGAATGTAAGTGACTGGTGTAGATTATATCTGGTGCAATACTGGCATGGTTGGTTTACCTCTAAGAAACAAAATGGAGAATTTCAGTTCTCGAGAGATTGCGTCTTTTTTGAGGCAGCTTGTTGCAGTACTAAACAGCTGTGAGGCTCAGGTTTTTTTGTCTAAGCCTCGGGGCTAAGACTAGAAGTCTCGTCGGAGCTAAACTATGGATATCACTATGGATGTTTTTGAGGGGAGCTTTTTCTGGGAGAGAGATATTGGAGGAAATGTACCCTGTTTGGATTGTTAGAGCTGTTTTTACCAGATTATACCACATTTACTTCTTTGGCAGTAAACCAGCAGCAAGACCAGCATATGAACAGAGAGACATCCCTCAAGAACACAGGTCTCCAAGTCAATGGAGAGATTTAGTTTTTTTAGTTTTCCTCTCAGTTTTTAGTTTATGTTCATCACAAACAACATTCTTATATTAGCAGCCTGTCAGGCAAAAGATGGAAACGAACATGCTCTATTGTTTTAAAAGTCGACTATTTTGGGTAGACGCCACTGGATGCCACTTGTCATCTGGATTTTTTTTTTTTTCTATTGTGAAGACATATTTTTTATGCTTTTTCACCAGACATCAGACTTGAATTTCAGACCAATGTGATAAACTCAAAATTATTTTATATGCTTTGACCAGTAACTTAAAGGTACGTAGATATTATAAATTGACACAAACATTCAAAAGTTTGGGGTCAGTAAAAATGTCAATGTTTTTATTTTTTGTCTAAAATTTTTTTATTTGTAATGAATATGTTTTTATTGTGTTCTTGATCTAATAAATGCAGTCTTAGTGAGAATATGACACGTACAAGAGAAATCTCTTACCGACCACACACTCTTTTTGTGAAACACTTTTTTGAAATTTGTGATGCATTTTTGATGAACAGAAAGTAAAAACAGAATTTATTTGAAATGAAATGATCCCAATCTTTTGAAAAGTAGTGTATATACACTAAAATCTTAAAAGTTAATTCTGTCATCACAACATGATAATATAGAATTGATTATGAAAGATGCATAAATATTCCTTTTGAAATAAGCTACATAAAAGAATATATTGTTTATATGAGAAAAATGAGTGCTCATAGAAGAAAGATATCTAAGATGCTGGTTAGACAGACCCTTAAAAAAACTCTGGTTAGACAATAGAGCTGAGAGAATTATAATCATAGGATCCAAATGATTAGTTGTGTTTATACAAGAGAGTTCATATGATGTGTGAATTTGCTGCATATTTAGTTACACAAATAAAGGTTGCTGTACTTAATCAGCTCAGTGTTGTAACTCAGTGAAATATTAACACACAACCCTGCTATCATCACATGCACGCAGAAACTCACGCCATCATGTACTTTTAAAGAGAAAGCCTTCAAACAAGAGAAATTAGATGCTCTTAAGAGAAGGTTTTTCTTCTTTTAAAAACATTGCCATTAGAATCTAAATCTTAAAATAGTCAAATTAATGAATAATAATAATAGTATAGAAAATAAAACAAAAACAATAATTTAACCCAATAACTGTTGTTTTTACTTTTGTTAAATGACACAGCATAAGGTCTATAGATGTGAAGTGAATACATTTTATAACAATTCAACAGCACATTTACATTGTTTCCACATGCAATTCTTTGAATGGTGTTGGCTCTAAAACCATTGAAATGGTTGCAGCAGAATAGATCCTTTTTCATAATGTTGTTTTAAAGTAGCATAGAGAAAGTTTGAGAGCGTATTGTATAACAATATTGCATGCTGCTTATTAAGAACTAAGCAAGAAGTAGTAAAAAAGAGAGAAAAGGCAAAGAGAGAGAGCGTGGGGCTTCAGGGAACAGCTCAGTTACAAAGACAAGACTTATAATTACAGGAGAGCTGTGTGCGTGAGAGAGAGATCTGAGATATGATAAGATGAAGAATGTAATTAATTTGAGCACAGTTCTCTCTCTGGCACTGGAATCACACACTTCTGTAATCCCTAATTGTTTAACTTAAACCATGTGGGCGAGAGCCAGATGGGACATAGGAAGACCTTGAATAAAAAAAAAAAAGATGAGGTGGGGCAGGTGCAAGAGTTAATGTCTAGGCATCAATCATTGTTTTCCTTCTTGCCTAGTAATACAGGGAAATGTAAATCACATGCGTCTGTGCAAGAGTGAGCCCTCATTATAGTGTCTAAGATTCTATAAGATGCTGGAAATGGGGACAGCTATAAAAAATAACCACACAAGAGGAACTCTATTTTCACCCGGCAATATTACCACAGAATTGCACTTTATTGACAAATTGTATGCTAATATCTGCAGCACGTTAGCAAGAGGTTCATTCTGCTTTGGCTTTTAAATGAATCTGCCTGAATCTCTTTCTTGCTTTCTCATTTCCTGAAAATGCGCCTTCATCACAGTGCCCTGGAAAAACTGAAGATCCAAAGTTCATTTCAGCAGGCTCAGAAGAACCTGTGATAAAATAAAGATGATATGTGTTAGAATTGTCTATACTTGACACATGATGTAAAGATCTCTTCTCTACACTGTTGTTCCAGCCTGTAGGGGATACTTTCCTTAAGGCTTCTTGGTTATGCTCCCTCCAGGCCTCCAGATGGCATGTTTACCCCAAGCCCAGTGATCTCCACCCCTGCAGAGGGTAATATCGTACTTAATCTTGCTTAGTACTCTCCTTGTTAGTCCTGATTCCTTCACCTGTGTTTTATCCTACTTAAGGGTGCTCATTCTCTGCTATTGTGTTCAGTTACCAGCTCTCAGTTAAGTCTGTACCTTATTGTACCTTTTTGACCCTTGTGTCTATTTTCATTTCTCTGTTTTATGGAAGCTCGGCTATCGTAGTTTATTTGTAGCTCAGTAGGAAACACATCACACCTTCTACACTAGAGACCAGGGTTCTAGTCCAGCTTAAGGTGACCTCCTAACAGCAAGACTGAACCATGGAAAAGAACCCAGCAGAAGTAGCTTCACCACCTTCTAATGTGGACCGTATTTTGGCAGCCCTCTCGGATCATGCTGGTTTTAGACTCTGCTTTGTGGGATCAGAGGACTCAACTTACAACAAACTGCCATAACTTCATTTCTGAGATGAAAAGATTTCCTACATCCAGCTGGTAGGGGCAATGTGGATCGCCGTCTAGAACACCTCTCTCAAGGTTCTCGGAGTGTAGCAGAGTATGCTATAGAGTTTCGCACTCTTGTCACAAAGAGTGAGTAGGATCAACTAGCCTTAAGGGCTACCTTTCACCATGCCTTGTCACCTGAGATCAAGGATGAGTTAGCTTTCCGAGTTCCTGCACCAGACATTGAGTCACTCATTGAAGTGGCTATCCGCATAGACCATCGCCTTAGGGAACGTCAGCAGGAGCGATAGCAGGAGATTAGATTTTTTGAATCTGCACCCCTGTTAAGATGCCTCCATCTCTCTGTACCCCTGAGGAGCCCATGCAACTGGGTGGAACCTGGGGCTGCGGTGGTTTTATGGACTATGAAATGGCCAAGAGAATTGACGTTCAGTCATTTACCCTCCAGAAATCCCCAAATATCACAGCAGTTGATGGCAGTCCTCTGGGTACAAGAAAAGTCAGTCAGTGTACTCCACTTCTCCAGCAACAGATCAGGTAACACCAGGAGCAGATACAGTTTTTTCTGATTCATTCTCCTAAACTTCCTCTAATCGTCAGCTTCACCTGCCTGACTCGACACAATCCACATACTGATTGGTCCCGGGGGTTGTTAGGACCCGGGGGAATGAACTGCCAAGTTTCTGCCAATACTTTCTGCCATTCTTCCAAGCTTTTAGAGACTTTCCAAAGACCCTCAGTTGAGATCTCCAGGTGGAGATCTGCATCTTTTTCTGAAACCCAATCTACTGAAGTCTTGACCATTTCTGAGATGGAGTCAGTCCATAGTCACTAGTTCATTGTCCCCAGTTGTCCTGAGTTCCCCAGGAGTATGCAGACCTCCAGGAAGACTTTAATAAAGCTCAAGCTGCCACATGACCGCCTCATAGATCTTATGACTGCACTATCGAATTAGTTCACCCATGTGCTTTATTTTCTCATCAGTTTACACCAACGCAGAGGAATTATGATATTGG
Organism: Carassius auratus; assembly: GCF_003368295.1. Classification (NCBI taxonomy): domain Eukaryota; kingdom Metazoa; phylum Chordata; class Actinopteri; order Cypriniformes; family Cyprinidae; genus Carassius; species Carassius auratus. The sequence goes on along the minus strand of NC_039263.1, from coordinate 12,105,180 downwards.
AAACTGGGTGTTGCTGGCAGTTAAGATTACCTTGGAGGAGTGGAGGCACTGGCTGGAGGGGGCCAAACACCCATTCCTAATCTGAACGGACCACAATAATCTGATTTACATCCAGGAGGCCAAGAGACTGAATGCCCGACAAGCCCGCTGGGCCCTCTTTTTCAACCAGTTTAACTTTACTCTCTCCTATCACCCAGGTTCTAAGAATCTTAAACCAGATGCACTTTCGAGGCAGTTTGAGCTGCCAGAAGTTGAGTCTTGACCACAACCCATTCTGCTTACTTCTAAGATGGTAGTTCCCATTAGATGGGATGTTGAAACGGCTGATAAGAGGGAATAACTAAAGCAGCCAGGTCCAGGTAAGGGCCCTCCAGAGCACCTCCTTGTTCCTAACCCTCTACATTCTGAGGTTTTACAGTCGGCTCATGCTTCTCTCCCTTCTGGACACCTGGGGACTACGAAAACATGCAAGCCCATCCAGAGGAAGTTCTGGTGGCCTGGACTACAGAAGGACATCCAAGAATTTGTTGCCGCTTGTTTGGTCTGTGGCCAGAACAAAGAGCCAAGGACCCACCCTCATGGCCTGCTGCATCCGCTGCCCATTTCAAGACGCCCCTGGTCTCACTTTTTTTTTCTTCAATAAACTTGACCTGCGAAACACATACCATCTAGTTAGAATCTGTGAGGGAGATGAGTGGAAGACAGCCTTCAACACACAAACAGGCCATTACGAATACCAGGTAAAGCCTTTTGGCCTAGTCAATGACCCAGTCATTGAATTAATGTAAATGAATTAATGTAATGTACTGATCCAGTCTTCCAAGCCTTGATTAATGATGTTCTCAGAGAAATCTTAGATTCATTTGTGTTTGTTTATCTGGATGACATTTCGATATTCTCTTGCAATTACTCAGAGCATGTTCAGCATGTCCGGCAGGTCCTATCCCAGCTACTGAAACATAGACTTTATGTGAAGTTGGAAATGAGTGAGTTTCATGTTCCAGAAGATTCCTTCCTTGGTTTCAGGGTATCAAAGGGCAGCCATCAGATGGATCCTGGCAAGATACAAGCAGTCTTGGACTGGCCTCGACCAACTTCAATAAAACAGGTACAGTGTTGGAGGTAGATGCCTCAGACGTGGGAGTAGGAGCTGTCTTGTAACAGAGAAGTAAGAGCGATAACAAGCTTCACCCATGTGCTTTCTTTTCTCATCAGCTTACACCAACGCAGAGGAATTATGATACTGGAAACTGGGAGTTGCTGGCAGTTAAGATTACCTTGGAGGAGTGGAGGCACTGGCTGGAGCGGGCCAAACACCCATTCCTAATCTGAACGGACCACAATAATCTGATTTACTTACAGATTTTCAAAAACTTGTCACCTCCTTCCTTTGCCCAAGCTCCCTACAGCCAGCCAAACTGCGGAACTACTGATGAGGCATGTGTTCAGGATCCACAGTTTTCCACAGGATATGGTTTCTAATCAGGGCCCAATGATGGTTGTAAGGCAAAGAGCTCTTGTTGCCTTATTAAGGGCTGTCCGTCAACAGCAGACCCATGCTATGCTCAGGACAAAGAGTATGACTCTTAACCAGAGACCTTTCTTTTGTGAGTGGAATCCCGCAAGCTGGCCCCTCGATGCATTGGTTCTTTCAAGATCCTCAAAAAGATCAATCCAGTTGCTTATCGACTCCTCTTGCCCAGGTCTAAATTTTCATGTTTCCCGTTTAAAACCCCCACAGTACCTCGCATCATTGATGGCCAGCCAGCTTATACAGTTAGAAGGCTGTTGGATTGTTGACAATTCCATGGCAGGATTCAGTATCTTGTCGATTGAAAGGGGTTTTGCCCAGAGGAGCGGTCCCTGCACAAGATATTTTAGACATAGAGATAGATTGACTCTCATCTCGGAGTTTCGCAGAGCCCAAGGAAGCTTTCAGAAAAACATCAAGGACCTTTATGAGGGTGCTCATTCTCTGCTATTGTGTTCAGTCTTGAGACCACGTACTCCAGTTACCAGTTGTCCAGTTAAGTCTGTACCGAAACACATCACACCTTCTACTAGGGGTAACCCCAAATAGTTGACGATTCGACGATTCAATGCTTCGATTCAAGGAGCCTGATTCGACTACTAAGTCACAGTCGAATATTCGTGGGCTGTTATGATTATGCCATTCTGACTATATGTGAGCACTCAAATGTCTGATTTCACATAGAACTTGCGGTTTTCAAATCTTCAAGCTTCAAATTAATATTTTAAAGTGCATGAATAAATCCAACCACCCCTATACATTTATGTTACACTTTCCATAATCCGTGACCGACAGAGAGCATCTTGGCGGCAGGGATTTAAAACTTTACCAAGACTCAAACTGACAAGGAAATGGATTTTTTGTAACAGGTAGGGTATAAGTGATTTCGAAACATTTCAGCCGGTGTATATATATCGTGAATATATATATATATGGATGAGGAGATACCCCTGACTATGTAAAGTGCTTTGAGTTCCATAGAAAAGTGCTATATAAATGTAATGAATTATTATTATTTAATAATAACTACTGTTGAAAAAAATATTATTTTATTCAGCAAGGATCCATTCAATTCAAAAGTCAAAGTAAAAACATATATATTGTTAGAAAAGATTTCTATATATTTTAGATTAAGGTTTATCGTTAGATTTTTTTCTATTTATCAAAAAATCATGAAAAAGTACATCGTCAGTTTCCACTAAAATATAAAGCAGCACAGCTGTAATAAAAAGAGCAAAGAAAAAGTGGAAGTTAAAGCAAAGCAAAACTGTTTATCAGCATTCTTCAAAATATCTTCTTTTCTGTTCCAACGACATGAGGGCAAATAAATGATGCAGAAATAAACAAATTTAGGTGAACTCTCTCTTTAAGTCATTGTTTTGTAATAAAACTGTCTTCTAAATGCATAAGTGTAACACATTATTAAGTTAAATATGGTAATAACCATTGTTTATATGTGTGCAAATGCATTTCATAACAGCACTATGGCTCCCAGCTGAGAGCTGAAAGGCATTAACACGATTAAATTATTTATTTGTGTCATGTGTTTGTGTATGTCAGCGCCTGTATGTCTTTGCAGCTTATAGCAGCACCAGTGGCCTGAGACGGACGCTAGTCCCCAGTCGCTCATTACAAGCTTCTGCAAACTGCAACATAGCACACCACGTCGCGTTTAATTTCTGCACCACAAGTTTATGCGCACATGGAGGGCTGCCACCAGGGAAAAACAAATAATGCTGGATAAACAACTGCACTGAAGAGCGAAGGATACACAACAGTGTGACTCTGTTTCAGATATTGCCATGTAGCAGCAGTGTCATAGAGGTCCAGCCAACGTGCTGACATAAAAAGCATTTATGTCCGCTAAATAGATGCGTGGGTGTCAGGATGTGTTTTGAAGTGTGAGTGGGCTACGGGGATGTGGGCGAACATGCAAACACATGGGACGGTGATTTACGGCTGAAATTTAGCCGCACCCATAAAGAACAAAAGCATGTTGTAAAATATGGTAAGAGCGGAAGATGAAGTACGTAAGCAAAGAGGTGCCCTATGGTTCTAAAGTCTCGCATACAGTGTTACAGTCTGTCCAGGGCTCCCCTTTAGTCACGTTCTGTCTCTCTTTCTCTCAAATGATCTGTGGGTGGATGTCTATTTCTATCCGTACACAGACACAGACACACATGCATGGCTTTGACTGGCAAAAGGCACAAACCAGCTTGGTCGAATGTCATTCTCTTTCCTCACACACATAATAGACTCATGCCAAGAAAAAAGAACGGGGTGGGGAGAAAAACGAAAGAGAGATACTGGCATGTTTGCTCGGTTTATAAATGATTCATTTAAAATTTCCACTCACACACATGCAGTCGTATAGAAATGCTCCGGATACACGGAGCTGGCATTGAAAATCATCTATGAGACAAATCTGGCAATGATGGATGGCAAAGAAGACCAAAAAATGACAAGTTCGAGTATGAAGCAGAAGACTTGGATAAACTGAGTGAGGATGACAAGTGTGTGTTGGAGGAGTGGGACTGTTTTTAGCTCCCAAACATTTCACCAACTCACACATGCAGAATGCCAGAGTTTATAAAATAAAAATATCAGGGATACTGTCAGCAGAACCATATACATGACGAAGACATAGGTCTTACAGAGGTTAAAGGCTGCTAGATAAACATATGAAGCACATACATCCCAGGTGCACTGCTTGATCATCAAAGCCACCTCTCCAAAATACAACAGACTGGAAATCTTTCATTTTCTGTGGAGAATAGAAAAGGAGCTGCAGCCAAGTTCAACTCGTGTAAGCAAAAACATAAAAAAAAATGTGTTTAAACATTTGAACCGCTAGCCCATATGTGACTAAAGTGAGAATTACCTATTATTTACCACTAAAATGTTCTTCTTTAAACACTATTTCTTTAAAATGGATGGTTATGATTAGCTATGTTTGAAATGGTTGGACTCTGGGTTGGGTTAGTTGTAACAGCAATACTCTGGGTGGTGTTAGTTGTAACAGCAAGACTCTGGGTTGGGTTAGTTGTAACAGCAAGACTCTGGGTTGGGTTAGTTGTAACAGCAAGACTCTGGGTTGGGTTAGTTGTAACAGCAAGACTCTGGGTTGTGTTAGTTGTAAAAACAAGACTCTGGGTTGGGTTAGCTGTAACAGCAAGACTCTGGGTTGGGTTAGCTGTAACAGCAAGACTCTGGGTTGGGTTAGTTGTAACAGCAAGACTCTGGGTTGGGTTAGTTGTAATAGCAAGACTCTGGGTTGGGTTAGTTGTAATAGCAAGACTCTGGGTTGGGTTAGCTGTAACAGCAAGACTCTGGGTTGGGTCAGCTGTAACAACAAGACTCTGGGTTGGGTCAGCTGTAACAACAAGACTCTGGGTTGGGTTAGTTGTAACAGCAATACTCTGGGTTGGGTTAGTTGTAACAGCAATACTCTGGGTTGGGTTAGCTGTAAAAACAAGACTCTGGGTTGGGTTAGCTGTAACAGCAAGACTCTGGGTTGGGTTAGCTGTAACAGCAAGACTCTGGGTTGGGTTAGCTGTAACAGCAAGACTCTGGGTTGGGTTAGCTGTAACAGCAAGACTCTGGGTTGGGTTAGCTGTAACAGCAAGACTCTGGGTTGGGTTAGCTGTAACAGCAAGACTCTGGGTTGGGTTAGCTGTAACAGCAAGACTCTGGGTTGTGTTAACTGTAACATCAAGACTCTGGGTTGGGTTAGCTGTAACAGCAAGACTCTGGGTTGTGTTAACTGTAACATCAAGACTCTGGGTTGGGTTAACTGTAACAGCAAGACTCTGGGTTGGGTTAGCTGTAACAGCAAGACTCTGGGTTGTGTTAACTGTAACATCAAGACTCTGGGTTGGGTTAGCTGTAACAGCAAGACTCTGGGTTGGGTTAGCTGTAACAGCAAGACTCTGGGTTGTGTTAGTTGTAACATCAAGACTCTGGGTTGGGTTAGTTGTAACAACAAGACTCTGGGTTAGACGTAACAGCAAGATTTGCTGTTAGTTTTAACAGTTAGACTACGTATTAGTAACATCAGTGAAACATGTTATAATGTACTCAACTATTTTTTTGATTTATTTATATGCTTTCTTTGAATTTCAGTATGCCTAGGTATTGAAAGATAAAGACAAACCAATGAGTGTCTCTCTATATCGAAGTTTAATGTTATTATGCACAATTTCTATATCTGATATTAACAAACATGCTTAAACACACACATACACACATGCGCATCAGATTTATTATCACAATTGAAGAGTCAGTGTTGAATAAAAAGCTTTCTTTTTTTCCCTTCTTTTTTTCATAATCCTTGTTGTATAATGTAACATCTCACTCTGGTAAATACCATAATTTTACATCTCACCCCTGAGTCTGTTATAACTAACCCGGATTATGGGATGAATTGTAACATGTTTGAAATTATGTGTTTGAAACTAAATCATGCATTTTCTGTTTGTGCTGCAAATATAACAGCTATGCCATTCAATAGCAGATACTTATAACTAGTTTTAATCACATTTTGAATGTACTGGTTTAAAAGAACTCTAAGATACAGACAGAAATGTCATGACAGAAATGTGTGTGTGCAATAATGACTTAAAATATATATACTGAAATGCATTTGAAATATATTTATTTTGTTCTAAGTATTCTGCAAACACTTTCAAAATGTGAAGTAAACATGCAAATTTAAAGTAAACTTAGTATGAAGCAGCAACTCAATGAATTTAAGCATGTACTGTAGATGTGGTCAAGCAAATGTGCTAAAGTTCAAACTGAGCATCAGAATAGAGAAGAAAGGTGATTTGAGATAAGAAGATAAGGTGACTTTGAATATTGCATGGCTGTTAGTGCCAGACAGGCTGAATTGAGTATTTCAGAGACTGATGATCTACTGGGATTTTCATGCACAACCATCTCTAGACTTTACAGAGAGTGGTCCAAAAAGAAAGAAAAAAATCAGTGAACAGCAGTTCTGTGGGCGAAAATGCCTTGTTGATGCCAGAGATCAGAGGTGAATGGCTAGACTGGTTCAAGTCCATAGAAAGGCAACACAAATAAACCCTAGTTACTGTACAACCAAAGTATCAACACAAAGTAATATTATGAGTTATGAATGACATGAGAACACAAATTACAACAAAAGATAATATTTAGTACAAAACATTTCTATGAAGGTTTTTCTTTATGAATGTACATACTCAGCTGTAATGAAACAAAGCTTATACAGCTGAGCCTGTAAATCCTTTCAAACCTTTCCTTCAAAGCTGTTTAAGCTTGATTTCATAAGATAATGGTGCTTTTGAAGTCAAAGCACTAAACAATCTAATTACATTTATGTCTGGGAAATTGCTCTACTTCAAATCTAAAACAAGACTCTGAAGTAATAGGCCAATTGAGGTAAGCCATATGATTATCTTCATTTAAAAAAATAGAGAGAGGAAAACAGAGGGATGATAACGTTAAATCTGAGACACTTACGCTATGCCCCTGATAAATTAAAATAGAAACTATGCTCTCACGGCATTGTTCTTCCCCCACCTTCAAAGTACTGGCAAGAATATCATAATTGTGCCATGCTGTTAATTCATAATTCAGAGACGAGGAGGTGGGGGATGATGGATGGAGATAGGAGGGAGAAGGCAGAGCAAAGGAGGTAGGAAGAAAAGAAAGATTCAAAGGCATGCTTGATGGTAACACTGACATTGCCAGCTGGTCATCGCTTAAAATTAGTCATTTTCCTCAACAAAATAACCCTTTTACATAAACCATCCAGCCAATCAAAGTGCTTTGTTCACAGTGACACAGTTGCAGATAAACAGTCCTCAATCTAAAGTGATGTCACAGCATCCTGAACATCAGATGCTTGCTCGGGTGTGAATAGGGGTGAAAATGACAATCAGAATGTTTCGGAAGAGGTGACAGAAGAGCCTCCATATGTTTGGGATGCTAACACAGGGTTTTGAGGGGACATAAGAGCAGCTGGGCTTCATTACTAGATCTCACTTCTTTGCTCACTAGCTCTATCTCTTTTTCACAGGAAATTGTTGGGTTATGGGAAGTTGCAAGTTGTTCTGTGCAGAAAGCTCTTCAGTAGCGTCTTATGGTAACACACTCAAGCAGATTCTTAGAATCCTGATTCCTACATCTTATCTTTGGCCTTTTACAAAAATACTAGACACATAGAGGTAGGGGAGAAAAACTGAGGTCAGGAAAGGTTGCAAGCTAGTAAAGAGTCTCAATTATTACCTTATTAAATATTTTATACCTTCAGCCACAGGCATTGTCTTCTCTTCGGGTCTGTTGTAAGTGCCTTCACAACACTGCAGTGACACATTTGACGTAAGACACTGCTGACGTGGAAGAGAAGACAATGTTGAATAAAGTCATAATTGTTGTTATTTTTGGACCAAAATATTTTCGATGCTTCAACAAATTCTAACTGACCCTCTGATGCCACATGGACTATTTTGATGATGTTTTCCTTACCTTTCTGGACATGGACAGTATACCGTACACAACTTCAATGGAGGGACGGAAAGCTCTCGGACTAAATATAATATATCTTAAACTGTGTCCCAAAGATGAACTTAGGTCTTACGGGTTTGGAACTACATGAGGGTGAGTTATTAATGACATAATTTTTATTTTTGGATGAACTAACCCTTTAAGTGTAACTTTTAACCAATAAAATAACTGTACTACATTTTAGCTCAGTCCTGTTTAGTTAATTTGAAGAGATTATGGTACTAAATAATATGCACAATAATTGTGCATGAATCCATGAACGACCATTTAAAATATAAAATTTTCTAATATGCTTATTATTTATTTTACAATAAGTGTAGTATTTAGGGTTAAAATAGAGAAATGTTTTTAAACTCCAGTGCAAAGGCATTTGGTGGCCTGAAAGATAATATTCATATGTAATGCTATTGTTTATTGATGTTTAATAAATACATGCATTTAGTGCTACACTAGTTGCTCAAAACAATATTGTTGGTCATAACTGCTTATTTTTTTAGGTTTTGCTTTTTAATGTACATTTAGACATGATCAAACCCTCGATTTTTATAAGCTTTTTTTATGTTGCATTTAAAAAGGTTCATTAATGACAAGAAAATTAGGAATTTACCCCAATGAAGAAGTGTAAATTATTTTTACAAAACATAAAAATAATAAAAACAACAGAGTTATGTTGCAACTCTGGTACAGCGATATGCAGTGGGATATACATATGAAAGATGTTGCATAATTTGTTTTCCAGATAATACCTGATGATGAATCTAGTGTCTTAAAATCTTGTAAAAGCTAAGGATAATCAGTGAAAATAGTTTGCAGTGTTTTACAAATAACTGATACATAAAATGCATAAGATGCATACAACACAAAGGATTTGAACTTGCACTGGCAGATCTGAGAGGTTGTAAGTGCCGACTTGACGTTGTGCAGCGAAACTGAAGTAAAGTGCAAAGTAAATATGTCGTAAACATTTGTGTATATCATTTTCTTGGTGTGAATATAATTTTACACATTTGTAACTATTAATCAACAACTTCCAATTCAAAACACGGGTGTTTTGATAATTGTCTGCATGTGCAAATTGAAAGATTTTCACATCAGAGCTGTGAGTGTAAATTTCAACTTACAAATATGAATGTTAATATTCAGATTTTGAATGTCTCGAGTTTATTTACTGATTTACCTCCATATGATTCTTTAGGGTCTTAAAAAGAAGTTTGTAACATAGTTTGGTTAAAGCCACACCCGTTTTACCTTGTAACAAACAGCTCTTTTCATAGCAAATGTAAATTACCTCTGCTGACCCTGCCCCTCTCTTCTGAGCTGCTCTCTGTGGGAATATTTTCTTTGGGCCCTATCATACATACAAGGTGTGGTGCAAGTGTTTTTGCTAGTTTCAGTCTGATGTTGTTCTTAATTTCCCGTCCTGTGCCACATTGTTTAAACATGACCCCCATGGGCGCACAAATGGGCGCATATGCATTCGCTGTTTAAACAATGTGTTTAAACAAGCTGTTTTTTTGGTCTAAAAAAGAGGTGTGTTCAGGCGTGTTGATATTTTGAGGAACTGAAAATAGACTGCACCATAAACCTGGTCTAAAGTATGGCGCAATATTTCTTCTTTGTTATTTAAAGAGTGCACAACGTGTGTACATTTTGCTAATTACACACACAGGGATGCGCAGCAGCACACAAAATGTTTTTAAAAATTACATTCCGCCATGTAAATACTGAACCCGCCATGGTGCGAGCGCAACTGGCTTTTAAAGGGGATGGGAGATGAAACTCAGATTGGTTTGTTGAACGTTATGCCCAAAAAACACCCATTACTCATTAAGAAAAAAGGGACAACCCGTTTAGACCATGCACCCTGGTGTGCCGAACATTTTCCTGTCATTACACTAGCACAAGTGGATTCGGATACACCCTCAGATTGATAACTCCAACCATCCAAATCATCAACAACAGGTGCGTTAATCCGTGTTCTTCATTTCACTAGTGTTTGTAAGAGGCTTTTCAATAATTAAGGCCTAAATGGCCCCTCATATTATAGGGTGGTTGTGTACACACACTGCCAATACACATTTCAGTTCAAACAACTTGTAAAAGTGCATGTAGCATCCAATGGCCCCTTTAATAAATTTCAGCTTTCACTGAAAATTCTTTAATAGTTTAGATTTATTTCCTATTTCCTGTATATGAGGGATATTATTTAACTCCATCTGGTGCTGTGCAAGATATTGCACCCTGTTAAGACGGTCATGTGATCATGGAATTTTTTTGGCTTCTGATATGACTGGCATTTTAAACGAGTGAACATGATTTCATACACATTTTTCAAAAGTACCTAACCAAACTTAAAGTTAATAAAGACTGGTATAGCCATTCATACTCAAACATTCATTCACAACCTTCGGCCCTCCATTTTCATTGATCTGCTCCCCACTTTGTTTATATCCTGGTCTATTTGTGCAGACAGTGTGAAATTAAACAGCTCTCCTATTCACTTTTTGATGCCCGTGGAGATGGATGGAGTGATGAAAATATGCTTCGAGATGCATGAGAAAGAGGGTGAACAAATGGAGGAAAATGCTTAGTATGTACCTTTAAGATGAACTGAAATTGGGATTTAATGAAAGTACTGGTATTGGTTCCCCTGATAATAATTGCTTGGAAATTTTGTAAATTTGTTAGAATATGGCTCTTCTGAAGGCACATTGTTTTCCGTAAAACTAGTAACCATTACTAACTGATATTTGATGGATAATTCATTTTTATGCTTATGTATGCTTGGAATAACTTTGTCTGATTGGCTGAGCTGTGCTGATGGCCATTTTCCACTAAAAATCCAGTGTATGATTGCATATTAAATATTTTAAGTGATAAATTGAAGGTGAATAACAAGATATTATAGGATTAAATGAATATAATTTCTTGTACTGTAGATGCACTAATCTGATGGTGAATCACAGGCTTTCTAAATTAGAGTGAATTTAAAGCCACAGCTTATGGTGGCAGCATTAGCAGAGACATTCAAACATTATGAGCTTGGCAGGGCTTCTGTGTTCACCAGTTGTGTTTTTATGAAGGGAAGTGAGGTTGATTGAGTAGTGCAAGAACTTTTTCAACAAGAAGAGCAACCAGCAAAATGATAATCAGTGCTGTCACTGTCTTGAGAAAAGATTTGCTCCATTTAATCTCAATTTCCCCATCTTAGGAAAAGAATGACACTAAGATGCTTTGTCTTCAGTTGAGCTGTCAGAGAAAAAGCTTGCATTCTCTATCTGTTGGCAACAGAAAATGTAAATTATTAAGCCACAAACATTTTTGTTCTTATGCATACACTGATGCATGAAGCACTTCATGTTCGATACGGTGCAAATGCATATAAAAATTCTGTCACCATTTACTAGGGATGCACCAATATTGGCATCGGTATCAGGCCCGATACTGAGCTCCTGTACTTGTATTCGTAATCGATAAAATCCCCTGATACCAAATGACGATACCACACAGCATGTGGTAAGTGCAATATTGAGACAAAGAAACAGACAACAGAACAACAGACAGCAGAATGGAGTTATTAGAGATTAAGGATGTCTACGAAGTATATGTATGCAATGTATGTAATGTTACATAGCTTACGTGCCCGAGCTGATGAATCACGCTGAGTGGATTGAGCGTGTGGCGGCGTAGATGTGCAAGCTTGTCGAATGAATGCATTTCAGCACTGGAAAGTTTGTAATCTGGTCGGGTATTTCAAAAACAATACTTAACAGTAGGGAGAGAGAGAGAGCACTGGCGCACTTCTGTTGTGTGATCTTTGATGTTCACTCACTTACCACACACATTAAGATTTAAATTAAATTGTAAAAATAAAACCATTTATAGGAGCATTCACTATAAACATAATTTATTTTCAACCTTAGGAATGCACGACTTTCTGGGCGAAAGTGAATCTAGCAGCCTGTGTGTAATATGCTAGGCAGTATGTTACTACTTGTCCCTCTCATTCTGCACCAGCACCAGTACAGATACATGCATGCGTTGCGCATTTTGCTTGCTAGAGTGTTTCTGCATTATACGAGTGGCTTTGGAATATAAATCGCAGCACGTTTCAGAAAAAAAAAAAAAAAAAAAAAAAAAAACGACTTCTATTTGAGAAAATATCACAGTTAGGAGATTTTTAACGAGTGGTTCCCTGCATCATTACAGCAAAGCGTGTGATTACAGTACTAAGCCACTGTAATGGAGCAGTTCTAATGCTATTAAATTAAAGATGATGAACCATAGAGCAAAACAAAATTAACAAAGAAGGTAACAAAAATTTGTAAAATAAATTTCATTGGGTATAATTAAGTGTGAAAATAAACTGAGCATACACAGTCAAAGCAAAAATTATTTAGAGACCAGATATAATTTTATATTTGTTTTTACTTTGTGGGTGCAGGACACTATAGTTAATTTATGTAAGTGAGGATAGCAAAATAAATTAAACTCCCTGAATAATATTTGGTTGACTGTAATCCATTACATACCTGTCTATCAAAGTTATCTAACATTATCACGCTGAATTTGTTCTGACACAGTTTAACCCTGAGTTCTTAAAATATTTTGTCACCATCTTCTAAACTATAGAGAATAAACTTTGATAATGTGAAATGTTGAAGATGTCTGAATAAATTTTGTTTTGACTGTATCTATTTAATAAATTAAGTTAACCAGCTAACATTATACATCCTCTTTTGGTTTCTGAACCCAATATTTAAAACATTTACAAATGCTATAAAAATATCAGTATCAGTACTCTGTATCGGTAAGTACCAAAAATAAAAGTATCGGTATCAGGCGAATAATGGAAAAAGTGGTATCAGTACATCCCTACCATTTACCCTCATGAACCATTATGAATTCCTTTTTCACACAAATAGAGTTATATAGCAGAATATGCAAGCAGCTCTTTTCCAGACGTTTTTATTTTCATTTATTTTGATTTTGTTTTTTTTATTGCTGTGGCACTATTTTTGAAGTACTCTTGCATTTATAAGTTTGGGGTCGGTATGATCTGCAAAGCTGAATTTTCAGCAGTCATTATTTCAGTCTTCAGTGTCACATGATCCTTCAGATATCATTCTAATATGTAGATTTGCAGCTAAAAGATAAATATCTTTAATAATAATAAGTGTTAATAAGTGTGATAGTGATAATAAGTGTCCAACATAACAAATAAAGTCAGACAGAATTATACATATTTGGATGAGCAATGTTATTTTCTAGACACCAGAATATGTGTTATAACCTAAAAGAGTTTAAAATAATATTCAAATGAATTCAAATAAATTAATTAAAATCGATACCCCATAAAATGATTTGGCAGGCATTCTGACGATGAATCATTTCAGAATCTGTGTCTGAATATGGTTCTAAGGCTTTCCCACATGTTTAAATCGTTGGGGATGTTCAGCATGCAGATTGTTTGTGTCAGAAGGCTGGGTCACTATCGATTCGTCACACCCCACAAACTCAGAGCCAGTGGATCCCGCTCGTATCGATTCACTCTTTTCTTTACTCACACTGATCATCATGTAAGCCTCTGCCGTGTGCATGTTTCCCGCCTGTTCTGAGAGCAGCGCTTACATAAGTACACTCATAGCCCACTTCACACCGCTTCAACTCAATTTTCTTTGGCACGGATTATCATCTTCATATGAGAATAGCAGAACAAACAGGAAAATAACACAACCAGTCACATAAACACACGCAGTGGGTGCGGGGGAGAGGGCGGATGGATCAGCCCGCAGTCGGAGCTCAGGGTACTGAGAGTGTTGAAAATTCTTCCTATATGTCATTCTTTTTTAATGGCAATGAATACACAGTCTCTAAAGTTCCTCATTAGGACCACTTTACAGTTTCATGCACACACACAAACAAATACCAAGAATCTCCTGGTCTGCCGCTGTTGGGTGTCAGTTGTCTGAAATTGTGACTGCAGTGGGAATAAGAGTTAAGCTTCTGTTGTGCTGTTTGGCAGAAGCGGTTAAGGCTGTCTGATCAGCAGAAATCCACTGACAAACACACTCATATGCATACAAACAAAAGCACACAAATGAATACAGACATTCAAACCACAAAACACATTCAAAGGATACAAAATAAGCTATGGATCTTATAAATATATAGATATAACCTCAAAAACAGACCCTTACATGCATTTATTTCCACACGTGTGCATACATGTTTTGAGTATGAATGCAGGCAATAGAAACATATATGCACAAGCTAAGAGAAACATATCTGGAGTCAAATTCACTCATCCACCCACACAGACACACTATACACAATTCCAGACCACCTCCAACATGCTCTCAGGAGTGATCACACTCACACATATCTTGGGATGGGAATTGTCAGGAAATTCATCGACTCCCATGATTTCACTGAACGATTTGGGTTTCTTACATTTATTTTAACCAAACAATACTTTGCTTTAAAGGAATAGTTCACCAAAAAGTTTATTAATTACTCACCCTCTTGTCGTTCCAAACCTGCAGACCTTTGTTCATTTTCAGGAACACAAATAAAGATATTTTTGATGAAATACAAGAGCTTTCTGACCCTGCATAAACATCAACTGACACATTCAAGGCCCCGAAAGGCAGTAAGTACATTGTTAAAATAGTCCATGTGACATCAGTGGTTCAACCTCAATTTTATGATGCTGCAGGAAGATTTTTTGTGGGCAGAGAAAAATATATAATGATGTTATTTAATGATTATTGCTTTATCGGGTTAATCTGCTGCCATTCAGGGGAGTACCATGTTTCTATGCAGGGTAAGAAAGCTCTCAGATTTCATCAAAAATATCTTAATTTGTGTTCAGAAGATGAATGAAGCTCTTACGGGTTTGGAACGACATGACATGAGTTATTAATGACATTATTATTTTTGGGTGAACTAACCATTCAATACTGATTTACCTGTTAATTGCCATATAGGGTTAAAGACCACAACTAAAGTGGTTGAAAATATGCAACAATAATTAAGAACCAAGATTTAATTGATGTAGTAACAGAGCTTTTCTTCTGTATTGTGATGTACAACTGAGAGAAACAGATTACTGAAAAGGAAATGTCACCAGAGAGAACTGTCGTTTCACTGAAAGATTGAGATATAGCATTTTGATACAAAATTACAATGTTAAAAACATTTTAAAATGACATGGATGATGGATGATGGATGAATCATTTGCAAAAAGATCAATAATGCATTTAGAAAATATATAGGGTGAATTTCCATTTCATGCCAACTTTAAACTTTAGTCAGGCAAAAAGTGAATCAGTGAATTTCACTCCCTTAATGAACCGCAAGTCATTTTACGGTTATGTCTTATTTGAAATTAACTGGAAAGAATAGACTTACATTACATTAGTCGATTTACTAACTTCCTGTTTACATAATGACAATGTGTCAATAAGCATACACATTCACATTTTAACATATGAATTAGTGTTGTCAAATGATTAAATGCATCCAAAATAAAAGTTTTTGTTTACTCAATATATGTGTGTGTACTGTACATATTTATTATGTATATATATATAAAGACAAACACATACAGTATATATTTTGAAAATATTTACATGTATATATTTATAGTCATAAAATGTATATTATACATAAATATATTTAAAATATAAACGTTACATATTTTTCTTAAATATATACATGCATATGTTTGTTTTTGTGTATACATGATAAATAAGCACAGTACACACACATATATTATGTGAAAAAAAATATTTTGTGTTTTTTAATTAATTATTTGACAGCACTAGTATAAATTAATAATAATTATTTTAAAAAACTTTAAATAAAAAACACAACACAAATGAACAAGGTAAAATCGTTGGAATGTTGAAAATATGAAATTTGAAAGTTGAATTGAGGTTAAAGTAATATTTTGGAAGGCATATTTATTATAATCAACATTAATCATCAGTTTATCTGTTTTACCCAGAATGTTAATACTGATGCATTCCTATTCACCAAATTTTTTTCCCCAGTTCTCATTTTCCACTTCTGAACACGCAAAAGCTCATACGTGGCACACCCACCTCCAAAAATACTCACACATTTCATGTAAAACACGCACATACACACACACACACGTACACACACACACACACACTCCTACACAGTGCTTGACTTCTGTAACCCTCTCTAGTTGCTCAACACACTGAACAGTATGAGTGAACTGATCAAACAAATCACCCTCATCTCTCATGCCTCACTCGTTCTACCTTCCCTTCCACCCACACACCTCCCTCTCACCTCTTCTCTCTCTCTTTATCTCCCTCTTTCCTCCTCTGTGAATTATAGCTTGTGCTTTATCATCACATCATGGTTTAATTCTGTCCATCCCATGATGCCTTGCACACCAATATGCCTCTCTTCATTTCGCTGCTCTCTTTACAACTAATAACTTCGATCGATGCTTCCATCTGTCCCTGTTCTCATTTCTCATTCATTGTGCTCCCCTTCCATAATGTCATATTGTTCCCTGTCCAATCTTACAAACCAGAGGAATCATGGGCGTCATGCGCATATTGTTTTGGAGGGAGCACCTGCACCAGTTTTGAGCCTGCGGTGAGATAAGCCCAAAAGCAAAAACACATTTAGCATGCACAAGGAAACATGATGAAATTTTAATCTAATATTCAGACGTAGCCAGACCGTCAAATGATGCAAACCTTTTTTCTAGAGAGTGATAAAATTATAATTTTTTTTGCCATCCATGCATGCATCTTTGGTTTGCAGTGGACAAAACAAAAAAACATTTTTCAGCACATAGACATACTAAAATGGCCTGGGCAACATTACTGCCGCTTTTAATAAGCAGAGCAGAATTTAAATTGAGCATTAGGTTTCTTGATTATGATGCAAGCTACCCTACATTTAAAACCTGTTTATTAGAAATAGTGGTGACTTTGGTTACCATAATAGTGTTTCAAGCCAATTTAAAAGGGATAGTTCTCCCAAAACTTCTGGCATTAAATACACACCCTCATGCCTGGGTGCATAAGTCCTTTGTTCCTATCTTCATAACAGAAATTAAGATAGTTTTGATGAAATCCGAGAGCTTACTGATCCTGCAAAGACAGAAAGTTTTCTTTGTGCACAAAAAGTATTCTTGTAGCTTCAGAAAACCACTGAAGTAAAGGGGTGAGTAATTAATGACAGACTGTTCATTTTTGGGTGAACTAACCATTTAACCCCCCTTTTAAAAAAAAGTCTGGATTTGAATCCCATTCCTTTTCAAGGTAAATACAAACTATACCACCACCACACTGTCCTGTTTTACACCTTTTTTTTTCTTCAATCTGCATTCATTATCTACTTGGTTTAAGGATCTGAGGGGTTTGTCAGTTTGAATGGGCATACTACTTGTGACTGGAACTTCTCCATCTTGAGATGCATGAGCTTTTTTTCTCACTGTCAATGTAGTCCATCCATGAATTACAATGCTACGTTCACCCAACGTCTATTTCTGTTATTTACCCACAAACTGACAAGCGGTTTACAACAACTGCCTCCCTCTCTCTTTTGCCAACATGTTCTTTTCTACAGTTGACCTCCGCACCTTAGATCTGCAGCAGGCAGTGCGGTGTGCTTGATGTGCAGGTCAGTATCGATCTTCAGGATTGAGAGAAAGCTCAGCAGCTTTATCGTTCTCCATCTCCCCCTCTCTGGCTTCCTTCCAGACTTCACACATCTTTTGAACATTATCCCTGGTTTCTTCCTTCTGTATGTGTGACTTATAGATTTCCTTCTGCCTAGCTCTTATCTATGTGAGTTTCGGTTCTTAGCATTGGAGCCTGTAATCCATGTAAACTCTTATCATTCCAGGTCATGAGGGTACATCATCTTACTTTAACTGCCGATCTGTGATTGAAACATTCTTGTACGTGCATGAAAGAACACTACAAAAAGAAATCAGATACAAGGACTGCTTACCAATTTGCATTTGTCACTGACACTGTGATAGGTTTGAAATGAGGAGACACAGCCCCCAAAGATTTGAATAATAATGAAATATTAATAAACAACTGTCTAGCTTGTCACCTATATTTTGCTATTGTGTGTCAAAACACAATTTTAAGTTTGTCCCAGATCTCACGTAATGCGTAATTATGCAATCTCTAGTCAAGAATAGAAGTATGCAGATTGGAGCACAGCTTTGCGCTAAATTTTTAATAACAAGAATGGCTTGATTCAGTTTTGCTTATTTAAACACAAAAAAATCTGCTCTGTGCAAACATCTGGCTCGATCAGTGTTGGTGGTGACAGAGCCTTTTGTCTGATTGAAATCTGCCCATGCACATTTGAAAAAATTATATTCAAGTAAGAATATTTAACTTACATGGTCTCATCATTGAGGAACTCCAGTTTGCCAGCCACCTCTTCATAGTCTTCACCAGCTTTGGCGGTTCCCTCGGTAGTGTGATACGGTACTGCCACCTTCCCCCTTGCTCCAGATGTTCTGTGGACCTTTACCTGCATGATGCCCACACTTTCGCTCACTCGTGTGGAATTGCTCTCGAACGTGAAGATTCCCGCGTGGTCGTCATCGTAAATGGTCACCGTGGCAGTGTGTGCGCTACCTAGGGCAGCTTTGGGAGGAATGTGGCTGGACCCTATAATGCTGTTGCCTGGAGTCACCGCATTAGGGTCGAGGACAGAGACCTCGGCACGGTGGACAACACGAGGGTTGCTGAGATTTACGTAGAAATGCTCATCTTCTTCGAATATGTCATCGTCAATCACGCCGACTGTCAGTTCCTTCACTGTCTCACCCGGTTTAAAGACCAGAGTGCCCTCGGCAAATTCATAGTCTGATCCTGCGTTGGCAGTGCCATCCTCTGTGCGATAGTCAACCTAGACACAGGAACAGTTTTCACGGTCACACAGCTAAAGTGCTGAGGAAGCAATGCTATCTTTTTATATTCAGAAGAGGTACAGTAACCGTATGGGGAGGGGGATCTTATACATAGAGTCTGTTATAATGTAACCTTTTGCAGAGATTTAAAGATTCCAACGATAATAACAATAATAATAATACATTATTAATAACAATATTAATAAAAAATAAACTATAAATATTAATAATATTATATAATAATAACAACATCATAGATATTGACATATTATACATTAATTATTAAGCTGCATTGTTGTTATACCGCATATAATAATATTCAAATTAATGATAACTTATTTTTACTGATCACATCACATAATAATAACACAATAGTTATTGTATTCATTTCTAATAATTGAGACTCTGGACTACAAAACCAGTCATAAGTAGCACAGGTATATTTGTAGCAATAGCCAACAATACATTGTGTGGGTCAGTATTATTGATTTTACTTTTATGCCAAAAATCATTAGGATATGAAGTAAAGATCATGGTTCATGAAGACATTTAGTAAATTTCCTACCATAAATATATAAAAAAGCTATTTTTCCATTACTGATATGCAACGATAAGGACTTAATTTGGGCAACTTTAAAGGTGATTTTCTCAATATTTAGATTTTTTTGCAGCCTCAGATTTTCAAATATGTGTATCTCTGCCAAATATTATCATAAAATAGACATCAATGGGAAGATTATTTATTCAGATTTCAGATTATGTATAAATCTCGATTTCAGAAAATGTACCCTTATGACTGGTTTTGTGGTCCAGGGTCACAATTATTATTTGGTTTATGATTTTTTATTTAATCATATAATAACAATACAAAATCATATGGAATAAATAACAACAAAATTATCCTTTTTACTGAATTATTAGTCTATGTGGTATTATTAATATTAATAAAAATATAGTATATTTCACCCTCATCAACACCACTTAAAATAATTGAATCAAATTTTTCTGTGGTAAACTTCATAATTGAAAGGTTTAAATAATAAAATGAACTAATCTGAAATCTGTTAAAACAGTGTAATTTCATTGCTCATCTCCTAAGTGCTGTAATTATTTAAAATATCTCTGAGAGTACATCCTCATTGTTGAGAATCGTGTAGGTTTCTGACCTCAAAATGATATCACATCCATATAATTAAAGTACAATCACAGCAATGTAATCACAGTACTGTTGAGTAAAGACAGCAGAATCATTACCTTGACAGTGCAGCCGCTGTCTCCACCATGTCGGGTCACAGAGAGTTTTAAAGAGCCACAGTTCTCAAAGCACTGATAATGAGAGGGCTCAAATTCCAGGTAGATGGTGTGAGGGTCTTCTTCTTGGGCATTGGCCTCATGGCAGCTCACCACCTTCCTGGCTTGGTCTGCAGCATGCTTCTTGAGGATGTTCCCTGCTCCGATCATCATGCGAGTAGCCTGGATCCGATAGAAAGCTCGACTCTTCTGCTGTTGCACCAGCACTTGATAGTTGGCCATCTCGATTAGCTGCTCCATGTCCTTCTCTGGGTGTCTTTGCTTGAGTTCCTTCAACGTACGAGCCATCTCCCTCCTCGCCTCCTCTTCTTCCCCTCCACCACCTCCTTCCTCCACCCCAGCCAGCATCCCATCAAGTGCCTCCTTGTGATGGGAATTGGTACCTTGGCCATCCATCTCCATATCCATCTTGGTGAACATGCCATCTCCCTCCGTCTCAATGATGATGCCACGGTTCTTGTCAGCACGGTAGCGCTTGTGGACATATTTGTAAAAGAGCAAACGACGGTCAGCGATCCAGGCCTGAACCACACAGAGTGGAAAGAAGAGGAAAGTAAGCACAGCCTCCCAAACTTCCACCACACCAGGAGAAAAGACAGAGAGGATCATGTAGAGCCAAATGTAGGCGAACATGCTCCAGGCTGCAGTCACAAAGAAGACCCTCAAGTGCTTGATTTTGCGTACCTCACCATCTGGGACCACGTAAACACAGATGGCGATGATGATGAACATGTTGAAGGCAGCGCTACCCACAATTGTGCTCGGGCCCAGGTGACCAGCCTCAAACTTGTGTCCACAGACCTCAATCACAGATAACAGGATCTCAGGGGCCGATGATCCCAAAGCCATGAGGGTCAAGTTGGAGACTGTCTCATTCCAGATGCGTACGGTCGCAGTGGTGGTCTCTCCATTGGGTTTCTTGATCGTTATCTCCTTCTCTTGAGATGTAATCACCTCAATGGATGACATGAACCGGTCGGCGATGATGGACATGCCCAAGAACATGTAGATGAGCGCCACAAAGTAGACGATGGCACGTGCCACCTTGTCGCCTACAGAGGGGTTTTGGGGGTTCCATACGGGCAGGACGACACCCTCAGAGCAGCTGTCCTCCCCTGAACAGTTCCCCGGGCTGCTGTGGGATGCCTCGCCACTGGCCTGAGAGAGATGGGCGAGCCCCAAGAGGAAGATCAGGAGGAGGAGAAAGGAAAGGCAAGGAGTTAAGGAGAAAGGGGTTGACGGAAGGCGCAAATGAAGCATGGTGGCAGTGTAGCAGTAACTGTGTCCACCAGTCGCAGAGATGACGATCAATAAACCTCTGTAACACACAAAAGCAGCAGAATATTTGCATGGGTGAGAATGACAATTCAAAAAGAAACTGTTAATTGTATCTAAATATAACATTCACATTAAAGGGATAATCCACCCCAAAAATGAAAATTTTGTCATTAATAACTTACCCCCATGTCGTTCCAAACATGTAAAAGATTAGTTTATCTTCGGAACACAATTTAAGATATTTTGGATGAAAACCGAGAGGCTTGTGACTACCAAGTAAATTACACTGTCAAGGTCCAGAAAAGTATGAAAAGCATTGTCAGAATAGTACATCTGCCATCAGTGGTCCAACCGTAACGTTATAAAGCGACGAGAATTATTTTTGTACACGAATAAAACAAAAACAATGACTTTATTCAACAATTCATCTCCTCTGTCTAAGCAGGCAGCATACGCTCTTCTGTGTCAGCCGCGCTGCATGGATGCACGGTTTTCGTTCACATCAAAGAGTTAATACACGTAGAAAACATATCCTTGTGATGTGGCTGACACAGAATAGCGTACGCAGTTTGCGTCCAGCGGATATTCTCCAAAATGGTGCTACGGCGATGTAGAGATACACAGAGGAGACAAATTGTTGAATAAAGTCATTATTTTGTTTTCTTTGATTACAGAAAGTATTCTTGATCACTTTGTAATGTTATGGTTGAACCACTGATGGCAGATGGACTATTCTGACAATGTCAATGTCTGAAGACAAACTAAGCTTTCACATGTTTAGAACGACATGGGGGTAAGTAATTCATGACAAAAATTTCATTTTGGAGTGGAGTAACCCTTTAAAAACAGCTTCAAAGTAGAAGTCTGCATTACCGCGGGACCTGACGCAACTGAGTGAAGCTTTTAATTGCTGGGTGACAGTGAGATGATAGTGATTCGTGTGCTGGAAGCAGGAAAAAGAAATGACTGGTGGGACCCAAACTAAATATAAATAACTAAATTAAAGGTTATGAACTGAGACATCAAAATTCCATTGATCTTTTAACATATAAGAGGTTGAACTACTATAAAAACAATGTATTTTTCAGTACTCAAAACTCTTGTTAGAATGTACAAGTCTATGACTAAATAGTGTAGCTTAACACTGCCTCTGCAGAAGAAGATCAATGTCTGCTTCTACATCGCTGCCTGTTTAACAATATAGTAGGTAAATGACAAGAGTCGCAAACGCAGGTCTACTCAGAAACCAAACGATACAGATGCTCTGAAAACAAACAAGATGAACAAGAAAAACTGTGTTTGTATTGCCTTCGTTCTGATCCCAACATTAGGAAAGACTGGATGAACTAATAACATATGAACTCTTAGAAGAGTTGCATCTCAGAGAGCACAAGCTAGTCAACCCTATAACAATATCATCATTCCTGACAAACTGTACTCATCTGACCATTAAATGGAACAATACTTCATATATTGTAAAAGTAAGACCTTATCTATTTTATATTGTATTCCTTTGAGTTTAACCTCTTAGTCACATGTGAAAGATTTGAGATTTGTTTCCATGGGGAAAAAAATCTAATAAAACTTGTTGACATGTTATATCAAATCATTCATAGTGGTGTAAAGATTTTTTTTTGCAGGGCATTAAAGGGGCAAGGAATTTATTTCATTGAAGGCTATGAAGTCATCTTCTCTACTTCCGGCAATGCATTCTTTTTCTCATGCAATGATTAAGGCCACCATACTTACATTCGTGTACTTTATAAACCTTCTTCACATTAACTAACAGACATGCACACAAAACAAAAAAAAAACTGTTTGCCTGCTTTATTGAGAAAAAAAGGCATGCTCTATAGCTCTACAGACAAAGAGCTCTCCTACAAAGAACTACTGCACCATCATAAAAAAATATTCTATATTAAAGAAAAACTCCACAATGTCAAATCCAATAGTTTATCTTGCTTAGATTTAATTAGTAATCTTTACTTAGTTGTTATACATACAAGGTTTTATTAAATTACAGTTACTTTCAAGACAGATAAAACAATTTACTTACCGTTTTGAGTGACACTTGCATAAAATATTCAAGTAGCCACAAATGATCCAATGACATTAATAAACCAGTGAGAGGTAGCAGTGAACTAATATGTTGGTAACAACAGAAGAAGATCTTGAAGTCTTAAAGGGGTCATATGATGCGATATCAGTGTTTCATTTCTCTTTGGAGTTTTACAAGCACTTGGTGCATAAAGAAGATCTGTAAAGTTGCAAAGACTAAAGTCTCAAATCCAAAGAGATATTCTTTATCAAAGTTAAGACTATGGCATGCCCTCATAAAATGGCTCATTCAAAAACACGTCCCCACATGTCTACGTCACCGTGTGGAAATATTTGCGTAATGCCGTAAGAATGCATAAGTATGCAGAGTTTTGTGTGTCATGTGTTTGTGCCCGTGCATGCCCGTGCATGTGTGTGTGTGTGTGTGTGTGTGTGAGAGAGAGAGAGACAGGGTTACACAGTAGAGTCAACTGTCCTAACCGTCCGTGGCTTGTGTACTGCAAACACATATGAGCTTCTTCACTGTGTCTTTCACGCCACTCTGTTCCCCTTTCGAGCTTGAACTGATGGTAAAATTAAGGACATTATTAAGTTTCTTTATTTTGAAAGATGAAGCTGCCGATTATGGAAAGGGCCGTTACATTTCCGACGAGTGCTTGTGGTGTTCTGTCAATCATAATGCACTGGGTCTGTTGGCCAATCAGAGCAGACTGCGCTTGTCAGACGGAGGGTCTTTGTAGAAAACTACACATTTGAGAGAGGCGGGGCATAGAGGACCTACAATATTGTACAGTTTTTGAAAAATAATGTGTTTTTTGAACATTAAAGCATGTGTCAACATTTTCTGTTACACCAAATACACCAAATAATGATCTTTAAAACAGCGTCACATGACTCCTTTAATAGAATTTTCACTCATTTCCTCCATGTACTGTATGTAGTTATCTTTCTCTAGTTGCATTCACTCGATGCATTCACTTCATTTCTAAAATGTTTTTTTTTTATTTTTTATTTTTTTTTTTATAACCATTAAAGTGATTAGCCTTTCTTTTTGTTTGGGCACTTGGAACTTCTTTTAAATTACTATGATTTTCTTCCTGTTTCAGCAGCAATGCAATATGAAATCAGAGTAATTTGGTTTCAAGGGAAGAAAAGTAATAAATGGGCTGCTTACAGAACCTAATCTATCTTCTTATTAAAGGAATCATTTGTGGGGTTTTTTTATGTTTTTATCGTGCTTGTGTTTATCAATGAGCTTTTGTAAAATTTATTTTTCATAAATATCTTCAAAGGTTTATAACTGGGTTAATATAAGCCTTAAACAAATTGTGGTAATATGCTGAAGTCACACACTGGGAATCACAACAATGGGAACAATTACATTTCATTTATTTGTATTAATTGTAACAATAACCATTTTATTTGCTGTTTTTGTTGTGCTACTACTGACACAAGACAGCAAATAAAATTGGGAAATTGGAAAAGCTCATTATGTTGCTTGATATTCCAAACTGTTTTTTGTTATTAAATCACTTTAATTATCATAATAAACACACTGGCTGGTAGCACAAGTTTTACCATTAACTGCACTTAATTATTCTTACTTTATATGTATGCCTATAGCAGCTAATGTATCTGAAGTCTTGAGGATTTTGAAAATAGCTTACTTCCATATTTCAAAATAAGATGGATATAACTTATAATAAGGCATATAAAGCCATAATGGCATTCAATGATCTTTATTAAGTGCTTTTATCATCAAATATTGATGTATGTGATTAACTAAGGTTTATTAATTGGCATGTAATCATATAATTAATCAAACTTAATTTTTTTAATCAATTGACAGCCCCTCACAAACATTAAGTGACCTTTCACAGTACTCTTTTAACGAGTTGATGACATAAGCATGTTCACCCTGCCCCTTCCACACACCCCTGGGCACAAATCATGCACTTGGCATCAAGCGTGCTCCCCCACTATTGCCACACACGATGCCAGGCCTATAAATAGCATCAAGGCTGTTCCCTGAGCCCTTAGCGCATGCTCTCAGCCAATAGTGCCCATCAAGGATGAGGGCATATCTCACACACCATTTGGACTGTATCTTATTAATTTCCCATGACAGAGTAAGCAAGCAAGCAAATGGAGCTCTGAACAACATGCAAAGATATCAGCCTGCAGTCAGCTTGAGCAGCAGAACAGACCACAGCGCTGCATGGCAGCGGGGCGGCTGCAGTTGCGATCCTGCAGGCAGAGTGTTAGAGGGATCTACAATTGATGGACACATCAATCAAGAGTCTGATGGCATTAATTGGCATATGCAGAGCATCCACATCACAGCAGCATGTTTAGTGGTGGGGCACGAGGCAAACGGAGCAGCGAGCAGCACTACAAAGCCCTCAGTTATATGAGCAAGCCTGAGGAAAAGGAACACACAACACAGTATGAGCTACTCTTGATGGCCTAAAGGATTCATGAACACACTGACTATAACAGCATAATAATGCATGGTCTCTGATGCTGTAGGAGATGAATATAAGATTTTTCTGGCTTCATAACATCCCTAAACCTGATTAAATTTACTCTCTTTTAACCAACAAGACTTCCCTGGTTAGCCAACTGATTTTTGGCGATTTTTTTTTCGTGGACGATTAAAATGCATCCACAATCTGATTTTGATTGATTAATTTATTTTAATCATAGTATCGTGCTACAGCGCCTGATTACTGGATTAATTCATCTTTTGTATCTGATTGAGCTAACACTGTCTAAAACACACAAGGATTACATATAAAAAGTTGGTTATGTCTAAAGTGAAAATAAACAGTTGAGAGAAAAATGGATGCGCGCAGGTATTAAAGGAACAGTACACAAGAATGCTGCCGATCATAGACGGAGGGTGAACCAGCCAAATGTATTAACTACAACCATAATAAATAAGTCTTTTTAGACAAGAACCAGATTTGGATGTCATAAAATATGTTTAATGCAACTGAATATGTATTTAACGTGATTATAATTAAGAAAACATTAGAATTTATAAAAATTGTCATTAAAGGGATAGTTCACCCACAAAAAAATATTTCTGTCATTATTTATTCACTCACATGTTGTACCAAATCAGTATTTATTTATTTATTGTGCTGAATACAAAAGAAGATATTTTGAAAAATGTGGGCAACCAGTAGTTGGTCCCTGTTGACTTTGATAGTGGGGCAGGCCCGGCTCCAGAGGGGGCTCCGCCCCCCACCGCTGACATCCCTGTGCCCTCTTTCCAGAACGAGTGGGCTGGGCGGACTTTAGTTTAACGTGTACAATATTCTAACTCATAGTGTATAATAGTCTAATTAATTGCTTCTAGAATGGAAAAGCTGCCCATAACTCCTGGTCTAGGATCTGTTTTCTTCATAATAATAGAATAGCAAAATAGATTTTGCAAACAATCTAGTGTATCTTCCCTTCTGCTTTGGAAAGCCTAAAATTATTTTACAATGCATTAATCACAGAGGTGAGCAACAGACATCTTTGTTGCTGAGTTCCATCAAGCTCGTAACTTCATTAAAAATAGGTTTCATTGTGTGGTCACATTCATTGGTTAAAACTGAACTTTGTGAGATCGTGATAAATGTGTGACAGTTTTTAATAAATTTCAAGGGAGCACTCCCTTGCTGTAGACAATAATATATTCGGAATTCAAATAAAGCCAAGAGGCCACGTACGTCAAGATAGCCAACTAGTACACTAAATAGAAAAAGATAATAATTTCAGAAGCACAGAGTCATGTGATTCTCCTACCAAGCCTGGTCCAAATGCAGGATTTATGGAAATGGTAATTAATTATTTGTATTGGCTGCCATGCCAAATCATACACACTTGCTTGCTTTTATTTTTTATTTAACAGTGTTTTTGTGAATGTATGGGCTTATGCTTTAATAAAAAAATTATTGTAACACTTTACAATAAGGTTCCATTAGTTAATGTTAGTTAATGCATTAAAGTGTATTAAAGTGTTAGTTCATTATAGTAAAGTATTACCCAAATATTTTGAGCATTCACTTGAAACTAACCACACCCCAGACAAACAAACTCGTGAGTGAGCAAATAATGACAGAATTGTCATTTTGAGGTGAGCTATCCCTATAACAGTAATAAAACAAAACACACAGAGAAAAATTCTCAAGGCTCTTGACTGAAGAACTTTAATACAGTTGCTTTTTACATAAGAGTCAATGAATAATTGATGTATATAGTGTTTTATTTTTATATATGTTCATTAAATTTCTTGAGAGCTCCTGGTAAATACACCTACTGTCAATGAAAAAATAAAGCACTGTTTGTTTTATTTCTATATTATGTGTATTTGTAGCTTTGTCCTTATTTTGCATAAACAGAGACAAAATAATGACAGATTTTAACCTTTCCACACTTTAGCCTAAATGACTGCCATTATTTTTCATTTTTCATTTTTGTTACCTTGAAAAGCTTTGTTTTTAAAATAGGGAAATTAGTTCAGCTGTAATGCTCAGACAACTTGCAAAATAGTGAAACCGACATGACAAAGAATCTTGATATTAATCAAGAAAATCGTAAATCGTGATATTTCTGAAAAAAAAAACTACAACAAAATTGTGTTATGCTATTTTGTCATATCACCCTCCCCTAACTACCAGTCAAAAGATTGGAATAATTTAAGTTTTTTTCATGTTTTTGAAAGAAGTCTTATATACTTAAATGTATTTTATATATTATTAATGATTACTTTATTAATTATTATTATTTCTGCTGAAAATACAGCTGTCAGCATAGGAATAAATTGCATTTTAAAATATACTACAGTAGAGAACAGTTATTTTAAATTGTAATAATGTTTCATAATATTACTATTTTTACTGTATGTTTGATGTACAGCCTTATTATTAAACAAGCATAAATTATATATATATATATATATATATATATATATATATATATATATATATATATATATATATATATATATACTCTTATTATTATTATTCCAAAATGGTTTTGTAAATGCATTCATGTCGACTAATAACCAGTTGTTTGTTTTGCTGGTGAACATATTTTCTATGCCAACCTGTTCTAATGAAAACTGTATTTTAAATATGAATAAAATGTGTTCAAGGTTTGTAGAAAAACATACAATCACAATCCTAAACCTAACAAAAACTGTCACTGAAAAAAAAAAAAAATCATACATTTTCCCAGTTCAAGTTGCACAGTATTGAACTATTTTGGCATTTCATATGAATTATAAAATGGTTCATAATTTAATAATTACTGGTCTACAAAGTAACTGGTTGTTATTTAAATGCGTGAGGAAAGAAAGAGCTAACTTATTTCCTTAGGGCTTATAAAGTAGCCTAATTAGATAAAAGTATTTAATTCTTTAATTCTGACACACATCAGATCATTATTGAAAAATACATCAAGCCAGCTAATAGTTCTTGGCAAAAAAAAAAACATCTAATTAACTTCACATGCACAGTTTGGATCTTCTCAAAGACATCTGTCAAGATGTTGTTTTGAGTGTGTGTGGCCAGTCTGATCTACAAATGCAGTGTTTAGCTCTCAGGCTTTATGATCTGCTGTGTGGAGCCTACTGGGGATTCTACCAGTGACTGTAGTAGCTGTGGCCAATTCCCATAACAACAACAGAGCTCTCAGTACATCTGCTCTGACACTCTATCTGCACACGTATGAACACACACAAACAAACTGTTATATATGATAGTTATATTTGACAGTTACAGTATATTTGACTGAACAAGCTCATCATGATCTTTCAGCTTATGGTTTATCATTATAACGTGCAAGAATACTGCACCTGAATGTCAACACAAATATTTAGTATACGACAACATGTGAGAGGTTGCTTTTTTATACATTTCAGTAAACTAATATCACATCCCTTACATTCCAAACACAATGTTTGTAATTTCTTTGTCGATATTGGTCTGCAGAAACACAACAGAAAATAAAACACAGAATAGAGGAGCATGTGAATAAATCAGTGAGTGTGAATGAATCAGTGGTGCAGATGATTCAATGACTTATTTCTAACAACAGTCCCATGATTTGTTCCTGAATTAATCAGTGTGTTTGCACCAATCGATTGTGTAACTGATTAAATCACTTGTAAAGACACTCATTGTCGGTTGCATAATTGACTCAAAGACTCACTTATAAATAGAATGACTAGTTGCCACCTATTGATTCAAGAAGTCACTAAAAGAAAACTCCTAATAATGCACAGACATTTTTAATATTGCAAGTTAAATTCTAAGTACAGTATAAATTAATGAATATAATTAACAATAATTAATGTATTATAAATATACTGTTGTGTATTGTTAATTCCTGCATATTTATACACTGACCTAGATTAATAAATGCTGTATAAATTGTTGTTCATTCTTAGTTCATGTCACCTGAATGCTGAATTTATTGTAAGGTGTTACCAATAAAGTGTACTGTATAACAGTCATTCATCAGTTTGATATTATCCAAAGAACCAGTAAGTCAGAAAACTATTTTGTTAATCGCTCACGGCACCCCATTTATATCTTTATACATCTAGACACCAAAAATATGGTCTCCCCTTAGTTTTTCAAAACTCATTTTCTGAGCAGAGAGTTTTATGTTGTACATATCCTGTAAAATAAGCCACATCAAAATCAACTATAAAGCACTTCCATTAAACAACACAAATCCTCCAGCTATGCCTGACTGTGGAAGTGCCTCTGCTCAGACACAACAGGACACATTTGGAAAAGATAAACTTTATGTAACCAATGGAATTGTTTTAAATATGCTGTGAGACTGTTAAATCCTTAATCTCGCTTAAGGCTTTCAGTGGTGGTAAAATATGAATGCTTTAGTCTTTTTGCCCGGAGTTATCTTTAAGGAAGAGGAGGGCAGGTTCAGTCTCCTCAGGCTAAGGGAATAGACAGAAAAAGAGGGCAATAATGAAAAAGAGAAAGACAGTTTAGGAGAAATTGGTAGACAGACTGACAGGTAACAAAGCGTGAGTGTCAGAATGGAAGGAAGGAAGAAGATGGATGAAAAGGGAACACAGAGGCAAAAGTTTGAATGCTGTGTTGGTTAACAGGAAGTAAAAAACCTTCTCTAGTTAGTCTCTAATCAAGCAGTGTCAAAACTCAGCAATGATGGATTCACCATCCGCTTTGTACAGCTAAGATATCTGCATATATAAGTCCACATGACTCTCAAGGCATTCTTATACATTTTTCTGTATTTCACTTGCATCTGGCTCATCCTTTTATTACTATCCAAATTTATTATATATTGTAACGATACAAATCTCCATATTCATCGGGAAGAAGGAGGCGGGAACCAGCGCACAATCAAATCATAATTTTAATATTCAAAATAAATACAAAACGGCGCACCAGCCCCTCACGGACGACTGGTGCGCATAAATAAAAACCAAAACATAAAATATGTCCCAGGCCTGGTCCTCTCTCGTCCTTCACGGTCGTCACTCCAGTTTTATATCCTTCCATCTCCTACGTGGGACTCGATACTAGCGGTGGGGCGCAGGTGTAGCTCATCTCCAATCACTACACCTGGCCTCACTCCTCGTTCCCACGCCTCTCGGCCCCGCCCCACTCGCCACATACCCCCATCGCCCCTCGCAGGCCGGGGGGTACTCCCGAGACTGCGCTCTACTCCACCCCCCCACCCCCACCCTTCCCTCCGGGGGAGACCGCTCACGGGGACCTGCAGGAACCTGGGGGTAGGACAGATGAGGCGAGAGAAAAGGAGATGGAAGGAGGAGCGACAAGGACGAGAGAGGGGAGAGAGGAAAAAAAAAAAAATCCGGTTCCCAGACGCACTGCTGCTCGGCCCTCCACCAGCTGGGTGATCTCCTCCGCGGTGCCTGGCGGTGGCACTGGACGGCCCTCGGCGGACGGCGCGACACTCCTCCGCTGCCCGATGGACGGCGACGGCTCCTCCGGTTTTGGGCAGCCGGCAGGAGTCCCCCGTTCCCTGCCCCTCCGGATGCCTTCGCGGAGGCAGCAGGCTCCGGCCCCCTGGCGAACGGCGCCGACTCCTCCGCTCCCTCACGGACGCCAGCCGCCCCTCCATATCGTGGGCGGCCAGCAGCGAGCTCCAGCCCACCATCCTCGAGCGTCCCTGGCGGCACATACCTCGCCAGCTCGAGGGCACCGCGGATTCACCACAGTGGCGAGGGATCTTCAGCAGCGCGTCCCTCCTTCTCCCGGGTTTCGGCACCACTGTAACGATACAAATCTCCATATTCATCGGGAAGAAGGAGGCGGGAACCAGCGCACAATCAAATCATAATTTTAATATTCAAAATAAATACAAAACGGCGCACCAGCCCCTCACGGACGACTGGTGCGCATAAATAAAAACCAAAACATAAAATATGTCCCAGGCCTGGTCCTCTCTCGTCCTTCACGGTCGTCACTCCAGTTTTATATCCTTCCATCTCCTACGTGGGACTCGATACTAGCGGTGGGGCGCAGGTGTAGCTCATCTCCAATCACTACACCTGGCCTCACTCCTCGTTCCCACGCCTCTCGGCCCCACTCGCCACATATATACACTATCTTCATTCAAAAGTTTGGAGCCAGTAATTATTTTATATTGAATAGATATTATTTATATGTTATATCATTTATATATTTTTAATTAAAGGGGTCGTTCACCCCAAAATGAAAATCCAAAAGTGTGACGTTGCTGTCTATGGAAGGTCAGAAAGCTCTCAGATTTAATCAATCTTACGGGTTTGAAATGAGGATGAGTTTTGGGTGAATATCACTGTAAGGTCTTGTGAATATCTTGAAATAATAATATACAATTTGTGGTTAATAAATAGCATCTACAATTTTTTTGGGTGAACTATACCTTTAATGGTCCTAAAAATAAAATAAAAAAACTTCTGTTTCTTTAAAAGTATATATATGATTTCTGTTTATTCCTTGTGATTTTGGGAGCAGCATTTTGTTGACAGGGTTTAGGTGAGATTCCATAAAAGTCACTGCTATATTTCTCAGTGTAAGATGATTATGAACAGATCGGTCAATATTTGTCCATCCATCCTCCACCTTTTCATTCCACAGCAGTCAATATTTACCAGACATCCCTCCATCTTAATTTAGCCTTCTTACAGGGATCTCTTCCTAAATTCTTCAGACCTGTAATACAGTGTGCAGTGGCAGTCTGAGGCTTTATCCAGCTGGAATGAAGTCTTTTCTAATTGCAAGAATGAGATTCAAGCAGATGATCACAGGGTGTGATTTAAAGCAACAGAACCATATTAAGAAAGAACATGTTTTCTCTAAAATGCCAAGTTTGCAATTGCCAGTATGTGCAGGCATAACAGACATAATAATGATGATCAATTAGGGCCAGCGGCGGCGGGCGGTCATGTTGCACTTCAGAGAGGTGTGAGAGATCACCACACACACACACACACACACACACACACACCCCAGCATGGGGAATCTGTACCTCACTAGTGCACCAGACCCAATTAGGCAACAAACTGAGAAAAGCAGCAGGTCAGCTCGATGTTTAACAACACAACCGCCGCTTGTTCTTCATCATTACCGCCCATGACTCCACAATCAGGCCTGTGAAAGTCTTTCATTTATACGCTCTCCTCTTTTATCTGTTCCCTTTCTCCTCTACATTGCAGGCCCTTTCAAGCTCACTCGGCAGGGCATATCATAATTGGCAGAAAATTAAGTCTGTCTTTTCTGCGGATGTTTTAATGTCACTGGTGACACATTTTATCATTAAGCGGGTGCTCATTTGACTGGCTGAGGGCGGAACGGGGACATCCAGCATTCCCACATCATTTTTCTTATATCTTAAGGAGGAGATGAGATGGACTTGTGGACAATAACCACATAAGCCAACGGCATGATTTCATAGAAAAATTATTTCTGTGCAGATAACCACAGGTGTTAATAGTTAATAATGTGCAATTATGTAACATAAATGAAAAAAGGTTATCATGCAGGGTTGAGAATCAATAAAAAAATAATTAAGGAAGTTTGAATTAGAGGGAATTAATCTAATGGAATGTAGGATCGTAATTTAAAGTAGAAGACAGATTTTTCCTTCTTTTTGGAGTGTTACAAGCTTTTGGTGCATAAAGAAGATCTGTAAAGTTGCAAAGACTAAAGTCTCAAATCCAAAGATATATTCTTTCTAAGAGTTAAGAGTCAACCAGGCCTACTTAAAACGGCCCCAATATGTCTAAGTCACAATGTGGGAAGATTTGCATAACACCACCAAAATGTTCGTGCAAACATAGTAACTTTTATTCTCACTGCCATGTTGCAGAGTCACTGTGCGTTTCATTGTGAAAGCAAAACTAATTTTTTGGACTTCCAAAAGACGACACAACTAGAAATCAGTGGTTAAGTTGTATTTACAGCACTGTTCCAGAACAGGTCAACCAAATATCCAGATGTGTGCTGCACATTTTATGGAGGATTTTCTGAACCAGTAGCCTAAAGTGCTTCTGTGCACAAAGGCTGTTTCTATAAAGTTGGGCACTTCCAACTTTGCAAGGACAGTCTGGAGCTTCGGACACACAGCCTGCAAGTAACGTTATGTTTTTCATATTTAAATAATTTACCAATGATGATTCAAACGCTAGTTTTGGGCAGTGTAGAGTAGGCTTGTTGTTTCTCCGATCACAAATGTAAGCATGGTTTTATGTTTACGTGGCACGATACGTCATCATAATCCGTTTTTATGTCCCCACTGGATGCAACAAATAACTCGTTTGTAATGGGTTTTATTGTTTTTGTCTCGTCTAGTGATGTCCGGATTGCGAACGAATCGTTCTGTTTAAACAGATCTTCTTAGTGAACCAGCCAAATTAGCTCACCAAATCGAACGGAATTATTTGAAACAGTTTGCGTCTCCAGTACGCACTAGTCCACAAATTACTTGAGTTATTTGGTTTATAAACATGCCTGACACTCCCTGTCATGATGCGAAATAAAATAATATCTGGAGTTATTCAGTTACTCCTAACAGCACATTGACTGAACTTATAAGAGAACCGATGATGGGATGTGCACGAGTAGAGCTGTTGGATTCTGAAATCACAGTATAGAGAGGGGCGTAACATTTCTGTCATATAATTAATGCATTCAGCCAATCACAACGCACTGGATAGCTGGCCAATCAGAGCACACCTCACTTTTCAGAACAGCTAGCGTTTCAGAAAGGTGGGAAATAGAGGAGAAACAATAATGTACATTATATGGAAAATAATGGGTTTTTTTAACCTTAAACCGCATAAACACATTGAATTACACCAAATACACAAAATAATGTTCTTTTTAGCAATGTCATATGACCCCTTTAATTGAAAACAGACTAGACTAATTGATACTTGGGATTTAGGAATCGATATCATTCTGTAAAAATGTGAAACGATTGATATCAAGATATCAATATTTTTTACCCAGCCCTACTTCACAGCCTTCATAAAAATACCATGAGGAGTCTACAAGAGAGTGTTATCTCAAAATAAACACTGAATGAGCAAGATTAGCAAAAATAAATCACACTGAGTCATTTGTTTAAGAATGTTGCTACTTCGTAAGCATCACTGCACACCAAGATTTATTGACTGAGTCATTTGCTCAATCTGTGGACTGATCCAAACACCATCTTCTTTCATTCTAGAACATCTCTATAATCAGTGAACGTGTTGCTTTTTGCTTTTGATGCATAGTGAGATGAGAAAAAGGAAGAACAGCAGATGAAAAGAGGAGCAGAAAGGATAGAGAGAGAAAATGAGGAAGACACAGCGTGAGCTGGAGAGAGATCTTAGTGAAATCTCAGGCTTTGAAGCTTCTCATACTTGAGGGCAGAGATAAGGGAGGGTTTGCAGTGCAGTCGCAGAACTTATAGCTTTAATGAACGAAATGACTTCAGTATCCAAACACTTAAAAAAAAAAGAGAGAGAGAGAGCATAGAAGACTATAATTATGAAAATAACCCAATTACACAAGACAAAAAAAGTGCACATATACTCTTAAAAACACACACCATTTCCATAATCATGCAAGCCCCAGGGCTCTACCATTTCTGCATATTACAAATTATAATTTTATAGTATATGCAATAACTCTCTATATGTTCGCTGGAAACAGATCTCATCAGTGCCTCGGCTCAGAGTGCCCGCGTTTCCTTTTTTTGACTCAGTCTAGTAGTTTTCTCGCTATCTCACCCTATTGTGAGGCACCACACGCATCGAATCTGCCATTTAAATGGGTCAGCCTTCTCTCCTGTGTACTGCAAAAACATGAAGCTTCTCCCACCCTCAGATCCCTAACAACTGTCATGAAGTGCTCTCTCTATACACCGCCCGCTTGTCCGCCGTACGCATCAATATTCATGAAACATGAAACATCTCTTCACGTGCCCTCTGTAATCTTTAACAGTGGACGGACGAATAAAACGTAGCAGCAGATCTTTAGTGCTGCAGGTTTACACCAAATGCAGTAGATTAAGTAGCCTCTCGTTCTCCATAAAGCATTCATCGCTCTCCCGGCGGCTTTGACAGGAGGGAAGTCTATACGGGCCTGAACCAGCAGAGAGTCATCCAATGCTTTAAATACATAATAAGCAGGGCTGCTGCAGAGTAGCAGGAGCTCTGAAGGGTTTGAGAATGACTGACGGTGCACCTTGGAACATTCTAGATATTTGGTTAATGGTATATGTGGGTAAAAGCAAAGGTGCAAAGCAAAAATACTTTACAGTGTGACAGATTGTTACTGGTGAGACAAAAGAGGTCTGTAATACATGTAAAACACACAAAGTCATGCTTTATCATTATAGTTCACGTCAGAAGCAGCTGCTCAGCTAATGTAGAACAACGTGGATACGCAATCATCCATCTTTGCATGTAGGCACTCAGTTCTGCAGCCAGACATTTTTACACCAATCACCTAAGCGGTAAATGTCATGTGACCAATGGCTTTGGAGCTGTAGGAAAAATGGCACAACACTGATTGGCTGACTGCACCACAAGAACGCACACAGTTCCAACTAGTATTATTTTGGTCAACGAAAACTATGTGATTTAAAAAAAAAAATTGAAAAAAAAAAAAAAACAACAACTAAACTAAAGGGCATTTAAAGTACCATGATAGTAAATCAGTAAAATAATATATAGACGATCAAAAATAAATTTTTGATCATCATCCATGCGGATATGTTGTTTTCATTCATATCGAAGCATTAAGGTAGCACTTTATTTTACAGTCCCGTTCCTTATGTACATACTATGTACTTATTATAGTAATTACAATAACTATGTAATAACTAGGTAAATACCGTAAAGCTAACCCTACCCCATGTAGTTACCTTGTATTACCATAACTTTCTTAGATAAGTACACTATAAGTACATGTAAGTACACGTACTGTAAAATAAAGTGCAACCATTAACAATGTAGACAATGCATCTGAGTGGCACAGCAGACACAGAACAGCAGTGGATACTCTCCAAAATGCCGGCTAGGTGACACGGAGGAGACAAATTGTTGAATAAAGTAATTATTTTTGTTTACTTTGCACACAAAAAGTATTTTATTGTAATTTTGTGAAATTACAGTTGAACCGCTGATGTCGCATGGATTATTTTACTAAACTCCCTGTAATGTTTCTAGATTTTTATTATGGTAATATCCTTGCTGTCTATTGAGGGTCAGAGAACTCTCAGAATTCATCAAAAAATATCTCAATTTGTGTTCTGATGATGAACAGAAGTCTTATGTGTTTGGAACGAGTAATTAATGACAGAATTTTCATTTTTGGGTGAACTATCCCTTTAACATAGTAAAACAAAAATTTAAAGGAAATAAACTGAAACTAGAAATCAATCCATAAATTATGATAAAATGAAAACTAAAGTAAACTAAAACTAATAAATAAATAAATAAATGTAACTCTTTAACGGATATCTCTAACGTACAATTGAGCTTAATTTGATAGGGAATAAATCTATCAAAAGGAAGAGATGAGAGAGCCATCTTTCCACAGATCTACGGACTCATCTCTGTGTCTGTTGTTGCCATGGGGGGTTTGGAATTTCCACTTTTCAAGTGACAGCTGCAGTTTACAAACTTCAGTCAGTCACACAGGAGGGTGAAATGGTCCTGGTCAGTCATCAGATATTATGGTCAAACAAGCAATCAAGGAAGTAGGGATGAAACCATAATGTTGTTGTGAACAGGGTAGAGGGTAATATATAGAAATGTAGCAAAATGAATAAGAAATGTAAACATTATCCAAAATCACGTGTTAACATATGGTTGATATGTCTCTAAAGGACATACTGTATATATATATATATATTTTTTTATCTTTGTGGACCCTGAAGGTTATGAAATGTATCCAAGATACTAATAAAGTAAAAGGAATGTTTATTTTTGAAAAATAACTAATAGAAATAGTTCTCTGAATTTAAATCAAGATTTACCATGGACTGACAGTTCAACCATATCGTAGAGTTCTATATAAAACATAGAAAAA
The DNA here is from genome assembly GCF_003368295.1 of Carassius auratus. NCBI lineage: Eukaryota > Metazoa > Chordata > Actinopteri > Cypriniformes > Cyprinidae > Carassius > Carassius auratus. The sequence continues at coordinate 12,066,938 of NC_039263.1, read as the reverse complement.
AATGCTTAGGGCTATTTATTAGATGTCTACTAATAAGAATTTTAAGATACATTTTGGATGATCGTAATTATGATCCTAATTTTTGCATAAATATTGGTAAACAATATTAAGCATATCATAAGTTTTAAAGGGACACTAAGTAGGAATTACTCCCATCTAGTGGTGAAATTGTATTTTGCATTCAAACTAATTTTGCTCTCCAGCGCCTCGCTTTTTCAAATGCGCATTGCATCTATGGTAGGCGATATGTACCAAAAAGCTTTGACAGGATGTCTTCTAATAGCACTTCGTCGAGTTTTCCTTCAGGTGAACAGGTGTGTTATTTCAAACAAACTGCAACATGACAACTAACAAACGAATGTTACAGTATGAATTACTGACTGTGGAAAACATGAAATATTTTAATTAGTAGTTATGTCTAATTTATTCGTTATATTTTCTGAATTATATGCATTTTTAGATATAAAAAAAATATTATAATATAGATTGTAACACTGACTTACCTGTCGAGAAGAAAACTGGCCACTTCAGCGTCTCTTTTGAAATCTTTATCAAGCATTAGCTCTTTCCACCTAGAAAAAGCTTCCCCGACATGAACTCTTGTTTTCTTAAATCTACGGTCAAGTTTCCTTTTACGTTCTATTTTTGACTGTTTTGGCGACGATGTTTTCTTCTCCTGTGGCGCGGCATATGTATGGTCCATAATAAGAAGGCAATCCAGACTTTTAAACTTGCCGGTGCAGTTTCAAGCGCCTCTCACTGCTCTGCACCTGCGTTTCTGGCTCTGACCGAAAACGCGCTGTGGAAACGCGTTGGCTTAGTACTTTTTGTCCCTCTCTGCTATTATAGTTTTGCAAGATGGCGGAACTACATGGAAGCCTCCGTCGACCTACCCGTCCCATGTATACTGTATAAAGATAATAAATTCTTCATTTACAAGGATTAGTTTAAACATTGGCATAGGTATTTGTACAACATTGAGGGCATATTTATGAATAAAAATATTGATTTTAGATAATAAAATACCTAAAAAGTTACTTATTGTCCCTTTAAAGGCTTTTAATGGCAAAAAATATATAATGAGTAAGTATTTACAGTGTTGACCCATTCGTTCTGGCATGCTGGATATTAACTCCTGGGTCAAATCCTGACTGATGGCGATCCATTCTTGCCTTATTAGCTCTCGGAGTTGATTACAATTTGTGGGCTTCTGCTTATCAACTTGCCTTTTGAGGACTGACCACAGGTTCGCTACTGTCCATGGATCCACAATTTCAATGAAATGATCTTCGAGGCACTTCTTTATCACTCTTGCTTTGTGACATGGAGCTCCATCATGCTGGAAAATCCACGGATCACCAAATTGCTCATGGATCGTTGGAAGAAGTCATAGCTTTTAGCAATTATTTAAAATGCACCTGATCACTCTACACAATAATCTAGAAACAATGTGAATGAACACCACAACAGCTAAAGCAGCAAACTTTGCAAACTTTGCATGTACATGAGATTGATTTTACTGAAGAAAAAAAAAAAGTTACATTTTAGATGTCTGGTCACTTTTGACAGCCCAAATGAGGAGCGCACAAGGAGAAATGTCAGTCCATGGGAAAGGGTGTGTTTTGATTCCAGATGTTGTCTTTTTGGCATCTGCCAGCAGAGGATAAGTGGGCCATACTAACCAGCCAAACCTCGACCCCTTTGGGGCAGTTGCTTTAAACATTAAGGTGGGCTAGATGAGGTTTATAATGACACGCCTTGCGTCAACAAAGCAATGAATGGTGGATGGATTTTTTTGTCATACTGCCTTCTGTTGTCATATATTATTACTATTATTGACAAATGTCCTCCCGAAGTTGAACTTGGTGACCGGTCTATCGCCTCAGAGTTGGATGGCATTTTCTGCTGGGTGAATGGTTTCATTCTCATTAAAACCAATTTCCTGTGCCTGTCATCTTTCTCATTGCAACCATGGACACTTTGGAAAGGTCGCCTACTGTGGACCCTCAACAGGCAGCATATGGCATTTGCCAGCCAAAAATAACACCTGTCTTTTTTTCCCTCCAGTCTTAACTCCTTTCCACATAGTGACATTTGCCCCAGGCCCCCTCTCTGCTTGTCACATGATGTTACAGAGTAGATGAGACTGTATACCCACAAGCCCCCACATAGCGACCCCTTCTCCATTCACTATCAATCATTCACACATATACGCATTACGCCCATGTAGACCAACATATCATGGTTCGCTGCCAAATCTCCAAATGATAACACTGACATTCATACAGTTTGGACCTGATTCACTTTCTCTTTTTTGTAATTGTTTAATTCTGCGATTACACATCACTATGGCCAGGATGAGATCATTCACACATGGTCAAGCTAGAAGCATTTCAATTGGCTCTATTTTCAGATACTATGTAGGACTCTGTGAGAAAGAATTTGCTTCATGTGTTAAGACAGACTGGCATTTTCTCATCTGTAGTGATTTTTTTTGTATACAACAGTTCTCAAACTTGATTGGCCAGGTGGTGTGATATTTCGTCCAGCAGCATTGTGACAGGGCAGTTCTGGCCTAATGGATAGAGAATCTGACTTGTTACCTGGAGGTCACAGGTTTGAGTCTCAGGTCCGGCAGGAATTGTCGTGGGGGGAGTGAATGACCAGCACTCTTCCACCCTCAATACCATGACTGTGGTGAGACTCTTGAGCAAGGCACCGCAAATTTGGCTACCCATTGCTTTGGGTGTTTGCACACTTGGATGGGTTAAATGCAGAGCACAAATTCCAAGTATGGGACACCATACTTGGCCACACGTCATTTCCCTCTCAGTGTTTGTATCATGCCATTTGTCTGTGCATTAGTGGAGGGGATTTTTTTGTACAAGTTCCATCATTACAAGATAATCGCGCTGTACACTCGCCGCAGAATTCAAATGGCAGCACAGCACGAGGCGAACTCGCTCCCGCTGATGAGTCTCGGTCACGTGACCACTACAGCGCCGTGAAGCTCTTGAATTCAGCGAAGAACACAAATGTGATTTAAACTAGTTTAAATCCAGATGAAGCAGTGCTGAGAAACGGGAGAAACATGTGCAAGCACAATATAATCAGAAGGCTTTTCTTTTAAATCTATAAATTCCCATCATTTACCACTGCATGCATTGTGTCATAAATGTCATTTGGGATATTCAGATCGAATTGTATTTAATAGACATATCGAATATCGAATTTTATTTAATAGACATAATGTATTAACACATTCAGCAAAATATTGTCTAATTATCGTTATCAATAAAAACCAAGAAAATCCCAGAGATATAATTTTTTGTTAATATTGCAAACCCTCAATATATGTCCTTAAATTTATATAACAATTCATTGATAATTGTTTAAATTAATATAAAATGTTATACTTTTGACTCATCCATTTCCTAAAAAAATGGTTTAAAGGCTGAAATGTAAAGTTCATCATTTTATACAACTTTTACTTTTGTGAAAACTTATATCTGAACTGTAAATTAATGCTTAAAAATTTGAGCTTAAAAATCCTGCAGAAAACCTACTATCCCTTTAACCACCGTCATTTTATAATGAAATTACAGTGTATTTGAAAATGCAACCTGATGCATCTTGGCTTCCTGCAGAATCTAATTTGACACCAGTTGTATTTATTCATTTCCAAAACACAACAGACATCTACACTGGACAGGGTGCATCTGAGAAAACACTTTTCAATAAAAAGATATAATGTTGTTATGTTAAGTCTTCTGTCTATAGTACTTATCAGGAGCTGTGAGAAAACCCATTGAAATCTAGTCAAGTGTGAACATTTCCCCATCATACCAGCACCACTGAATGTGACAGAGGAAAAGAGAATGGGTGGAAAGTCCATCAACATGTTCCACCTCCTAATTTACATTCATGCTGTGGAATAGACAGGGGAGCTCAAAAAGCCCCGTATTCAAGAAATAGAAACCTTTAGCATGCCATCACGGGAATAGAGAGTAGGACAGAATGAAAATCAAGTGATAGGAAACAATTTCACATCACTTATTCTGCAAAGTCTGACACAATGGTGAATGTAAAGAATTTAGATTTAATTCGCACTAATTAATCTGGAGGTGGGAATCAATGGGTCTCTCAGTTCCCATGTTCTCACGACCCAGTGTAAAATCACAAGTCTGCAGCCAGTTTTGTGACTATGTCTCATATGAGGAATTTATCTATCATTCAAATTCATCTCACGTCATCCTGTTGCAACAGTTATACAGAGCCCAACAAAGCTTTGAGACTGAATCACCTCAGACAACCTTCAGTACAGAAAAACAAACCCAAGCAATAATGTCTGGAAATCTGCGAGAATCAAGAATTGTTTAAAAGTAAAGAAGCAGTTCATCAAAAATATGCAAATCTTTTGAAAACGTACTCACCCTCAGGCCATCCAAGATGCAGACAAGTTTGTGTCTTCATCGGAACAAATTTGCAAGCATTTGTAAGACCTATATTTAGCATTATATCACTTCCACTCTGCAAGTGAATGGAAGCAGTGTGATAAAATGCGTTGATAAAAACAGCTGATAAAACATCACAATAATCCAGTCCATCAATGAATGTCTTGTGAGCAACAAGCTGTGTGATTGTAATAAATATATTCATCATTAAGGGATTTTTAACTTCAAACCACTGCTTCTGGATACAGTACAACTCCTGTATAATGTGTAATATTGTTTTCTCCAGTGGAAAAGCCATACGGTCTGAATCAGGAGAGAAATATGCACAGATCAAGCACTGCTGATACACCAAAACAGTTCTAAACAAATATAACTGTATATTTTGAGAGGACAACAGGAGATAGACTTTTCACTGGAAGAAGCATTATTATGAATTATTGAATTTGTCGGGGGGGGGGGTTGTCACGTCTTCTGCCCAATAGCTAACGACTGAAGTTAAAATTATTGATTTGTTTCACTTTACAAGATGTTAATTGAGTCCATCAGTTTGATTAATTGGTGCATTACTTTTTATTTATTGTGATGTGTTTATCATTTTTGGACTCTCATTCTGACGGCACCCATTCACTGCAGTGGACCCATTGGTGAGCAAATGCTGTAATGCTAAATTTCTCCAAATCTGTTCTGAAGAAACTAACTCATTGAATGGCTTGAGATCTCTGACCCTCCCATAGACAGCAAGGATCCTAACATGATCAAGGTCCAGAAATGTTGCAAGGAGATTAGTAAATTAAACCATGTGACATCAGGGGTTCAACCGTAATTTTACAAAGATTACTTGTAGGGGTGGATCACGATCGGCCGATCACGCACCTGATGGAATTAACCGCTGATTAGAAAACCGGCTTTACTGACCAGATGCGCATTAACGGTCGGCCGATTGTGATCGGAACACCCCTAATTACTTGTTGTAAGCAAAGAAAACAAAAATAACAACTTTATTCAACAATTCGTCTCTTCCACGTCACCCTAGCGCCCCTGGTGTGACATGGATTATTTTACAGATCTCCTTGCAACGTTTCTGGATGTTGATCATGTTAATTACATTGCTGTCTATGGGAGGGTCAGAGAGCTCTCAGAATGCATAAAAAAAAATCTTAATTTATGTTCCTAAAATGAATGGAGGTCGTTCAGACATATTTTAATTTTTTGGGTGAACTATCCCCATAATGTGGATTCAGCACCCTGGACAGCGACTAGAGCACCAGATCTTATTACAGTTTGCCACTGTTGCATATCACCAAGCATATTGTATATAATAGTCTGTAGTATGGATGTAACTGCAAACTAAACTTTTCTTACATAGGATCTAACTCAGCAAAAGTGCTGTGTTGCACAGGTGTTTTTTTTTTTTTTTTTTTTTTGCCATTTTATCCCCATAGTGCAATGAAATTATGGGCCTGGTGTAAATTTGGCCAACGTGAATATAGCAGGTGGGAAAAGTATTTTAAGATGCTCTTAGAGCTGAATAATTAAAGAGCATATGCAGTAGATATAAATAGTGAGGAGGCAAGTCATGCATTTGATTGTGTAAAAAATCAAATCAGAGTCTTTGATGAATGAAGCACAATAACTTGTTCACAATTATAGGAGCACTCTCAAATCTCCCAAAGCCCCAAAGAGTCAAACTGTATTTGATTAATGTTATTATATAATTACCCAGTTTTGGCATTCATTACAGGACGTACTAACACAAACATCACAGTCTAACGACAGGAAGTAGGTTTTCTTAAAATATGTAGTCAGAATCATGATTATAAACAGAAGGGGAAAGCAGGAGAGAAAGGAAGAGAGAACATAAGCCTCATAAAGCAACTAAAAAATGAAAATAATTTGCTGAAACCCAGAGGAGCTATCACCAGTGTCTCAGTAGAGACACCCTACAACCCCATTCCCTGCTACAGAAATGCTTGAAGTAAAACAGCACGCTGATATTAAATCTAAATTGAAGTTCCTGCATGAGGGCTGGCACCTTGAAAACAAAGAGGTAGATCAAAGGCATTTTCCTCACATCCAGAATCATCTGACTACATTAGCAGAGACACTTACAAACAGCAATTATTAAAGCTGATTGGGTTGCATTAAGGCTGATCGTAATAATTAAATTAACCAATTTCAGATTTGCAGGGCAGACAATATATAAACATGATTCAACTGCCTACAATGTTGCAAAACCATTTAAATGATATTGTAAAACTTATATTGCATTATATTATTTATAGAATATTAAGTGAATAAATATACATTCAAAAACTAAATATATATATAAAACGTAGCTGAGAAAAAAACATATTAATATAAATATTGAATGTAAAAAGTTTATTTCAGGATATTGTCATATTTTTAAATATAATAATATATATTTTTTTTTTTTCAGTTTTGATTGTAGTTTTGATTAAATTAGTAGTATAGAAATTTTACACTTCAGCTTCAATTTAAACTGTATAAAGGTGTAAACTACTATCTGTGGTTCAAGCTTCTAACCATGAACAGACACCCTCTTATTCCTTGGTAAATAACTAGTGGTGAAATCCAAAAATCAGTGTCCTCCTGAAAATTATTCCCATTTGGTACAGCCAAGATATGCTACCTGACTGGGATGAGGTGCTCTTGTTGGAACCCCGTATTTCACTTTTGCCAAAGATTTTGGCATCAACAATTTGAGATAGACAAGAGTGTTCTTTTGGAGAGCTGTTTTCCTCCTTGATTTGTTCCCCTAGGTCACCTCTTTGAGCCTTATGCAGAAAGATGAATGTACTCATTCATTCTTGCCATACTGTTCTTTTCTAACACATTTGAGAACTGTTGTTGTAGTCATTTTACTTGGACAGGGAATTGGTGTTCCGTTATCTTCAGGTACACATTTTCTACATGGCCACAGGTTATTAGCAATATTTCACACTGCATAGCTTTTTCAGCATCAACTCTTTCTCTGGGGTCTTCAGACATTTAATTTGATCATGGCATGAGTCCTGTATGAAGAGACACCCATGAATAGTAAAAGGAACCAATTTTGCATTCGTTTGTACAGGGAAGGGCCATTCAATTCTGAACTGTCCATAATCAACCTGCCATATGGCCACATAATAACACATAAGCACTGTTCCAAAACTTGTGAAGATGCCTGCAGAGGAAGTAATTTAAGGAATCATATGCATGTGAAGGTTGTTCCAGAATATAGTCATCTTAATTATGCTGCCTCCTAAGATCCCTCAGTTTAGCCAAATTCTAAGGCAGCATCACATCCATAGTTTCCAGAAAAGACAATTCCAGGCAGGGCTTCATGAAAATAATACAAGATGGCAATCAAAATGTTAATTATAAATATGTGTAACTCAAACCTAGTGAAACAGAAGTGTGCTCAAATCTTAAAAAAAAAAAAAATGAGAAACAAAAAGCCAGTGAAGAAAATATCTTCATGACTATGCCTCTTAACACATTAAGTACACTTTCAAAACGTTATTTAAATTAAATTACATTTAAAATCTTTATTTTCAATAATCTTTTGTCATGCTTTAAAGATGTAAACGTTGAAGTCTTGACCAAAATTTAGAAAGCACATGTAAACTACTTTTTTTTTTACTTTAATTACATCAAAGTTTTAGTTCTCTATTAATGCTCATCAGTAAACTGAGAACAATGATAACATTTAAATTAACTAGTTTTATTCAAAATATTATTTAACCTTACTGAATCAACTTAAATACATTAATTTATACTAACAAAACTAATAATTATGGGCTAAATTAGGTAAAAGTAGCTCTTAAAGGTAACGATTATGTTATCACTTTTTTACAGTGTACATTCAACACATTAACCTTATTTAAAAGATAATTATGAATTACACATAAAATGTACTTAAGTGGCTCAAACAAAACCAGTTTGGAGAGCGAAATGTGACAAAAGAAGTGTGTTTTTGGTTGCAAGGGCAAGACAACCCGGCACAGATTACCAAAAAAAAAAAAAACATCAAGGGACCAGTGGACGGAGTTTATTTTTAAAGAGCATCAACGGAGTTGTGCAAGTGTTTGTGTTTGTTTCCTGCATTTCGAAGATGCTTGTTTTACAAACAAGGCCCAGTTTGACGCCGGATTTGCATATCGTTTATTTCTTAAGGATGATGCAGTCCCAATGAAAAAGGGTCACGATCGTGTGTTGGAACCGCATGCGGTGAGTAAAACTGCTTCAAATATCTCTGTGTTGTTAACTTAGCTATCGGTGCGTAAGCACATCAAGTAAACCTTATACACCTTTAAAGAAAAAAAAAAGACGACATAAAGTGGAACTTAGTCATTTTCCAAAACCGCTAAGTGTAACGGAGGCCAGCGAGTTAGTGCTGTGCAGGTAAACCTCCCCGATCTCAAGAGACGCACTAGCAACAGACGCAAAAGCCTACTGGCGCTCGTGATTCTTTTGCTCCGCCCACGTCACGCCTTCAGCGGCTCGTGTTTTTCCGAAAAAAATCGGCACAGACTATTTTTCTCTTATAAATATAATAAAACTAAAGACTTTTGGGGGATATGAAGGATTCAGTACTACTCTATAGGTACTCAAGATTACCAGGAGATTGAGTGAAAATGAGCATTTCACCCCCCCCCCCCTTTAAAGGTGTCATGAAATGAAGAATCCAAAATTCCCTTGATCCTTTGACATATAAGAGGTCACTGTACTATAAAAACATCCTGTAAGTTTCAGAAGCTAAACCTTCTCATTACTCTAAAAACAGCTTACACTGAATCCAGTTTGCCAAAATGACAGCTTGTAGAATGTACAACTCTATGATGTAATAGTGTGGTTAAACTCCATCTCCGCAGAAAAAGATCAACGCCTGCTTCTACATCGCTGCTTTTTTAGCCCCGCCCACCAATTCACACATATAGTATTTACAAAAGAGGTGTACACACAGGTGTACGAAGAAACCAACAGGACAACAAGATGCTGTACAATGCCAAGTTGTGGTAAAAAAAAAAAAAAAACGTCTTTGCATTGCCTTCCATCTGATCCACACATTAGGAAAGAGTGGACTTTTTTTATTATTATTATTTTTTCTACGATCTGCCACACCCATTCAAACGAAGCAGAGAACAGTACAAATAATAATTAAAAAAGTGCATGAACCCTTTAATACCAAATGAAAACAAGGCAGCAGCATCCTGTATAGACAGAAAGTAGCTGTCTACATTTTAGTATAGATCTTTATGCAAACAAATAATTCACACTGAAAAAAAACTCAAAAGACTAAGGGTTAAGAAAAGCAGGCAAAAATATTTAATAATATTTATATTATCTATAACACGGCTTGACAGAGCTTGCTTACCTCAGTTGTGCAGAGACTCGAGAAGGGTGAGATAATTTAATGGTTCGCTTGGCTGAATTTTACAGTGCTAACAATTTGTAAGGGCAGACGAGCTGTGGACTAGGGGTAAAATAAAAAGGCTTTAGTGTGGGCCTCTGTGATAATAATGGTGGATGAGCTGCGAGGTGAGAAGAACACCATTTGGATTCTCACAGAGGAGGGTGATACTAAAGAGATCACACATATAGAACCGGCAGACATAAACACAAGTGCACTGAAAGAACCTCAGATTTAGAAACGGAACTCTAAGCCTGCACAAAAAAGGTTTAACCCTCCAATTTTCTGGATGTTTTGCACACAGTTATACCCAGAATTCTTATGCCACATATGGAGCTCCCTGGACAGACTAGCTGGCTTTACAATCATATGGAAGCTCATGCTTGTAACAAAATTAGTCTTTTAAATCTTGGCCGACATAATTCACGTCTTCCGGAGCTTTCAGAGCAAGAGGATGTACAGATATTCCGACACGCCACATAATGAAAGAAGCAGCAGCAGTGGAAACAAACCACTTTCTGAATTCCGCCTTTAGCAAGAGTGGGATTATTTTCAGTTCGCCAGAAACATTAAGATTAGCTCAAACTGTGAGTAATGGTTCCTGGCATTAGGGGAAAAGAAATAATGCCAGTGAAACCAAGAGGAGAACACATAGCAGTTTACAACTAGACGGCATCAGTCATACTAGACTATGAATTGTGGGAACAAAACTAAATCAAGCCTTTAGCAAACACGATAAATGTGGCACTAATAGTCACATGATGTATAGACCACGGGCATTGCTAATGACATACTATATGATTCAGGATTAAAAATAGATATTTCATACTATTTCATGCCATCAACTAAAGTGAAAATGGACGCGACTGATTTGAAATGCAAGCTGCAGGAGTTTCTTTTACCTACAATCTGTTTTGATGCAGTATAATTATATAACTAACTAAATTATAGCCATAATTGATCTCCCTAGTGAGGATATTGTGTCATATGAGTGCAGGTCTGCCAAATGCAGCTTGTTCGTCAAACTGACCATCTGTTATATTTGCTTATATGTTACAAGGATAGATGATCCAAAAATAAAAATTCTTCATCATTTCCTCACCCATACACTCTTAAAAAAAAATTAAGGTTCCAAATGGGGGTTTTCACTGCGATTCCACGGGGGAAGAAAAAACAAAACAAGGAAAAAACAATTACCCCTTTCAGTGATTAGTTTTTATAAGAACCATTTTTTCTTATTGTTAAAACATTTTAATAATCTAAAGTTTTTTAATTAGTTTTTTACACCTCACACAAACAATGTGGGAGAGAAATAAACCAGCACAATGCAGAGGACTTTATTATTATTATTATTTTTACATGTCTCAATTCTTTGAAGAAGCTCCCCATGGGAACAGTTTTTGATCTGAAGTCAGAGCATCTGGAAACTGGGGGTTTCCCTACATACCACAGCACACTGCTATCACATTCTATGTTTATCTGAAACAGGTGGGCTGCTTCTGTAGTGAGAGTAGGAGAGCGTTTCCATGAGAACTGTGCCTGCTAAGTATTCACGGCCAGTATGAAAACTATGTGGCGCTTACTACTAGTTATGCAGGGCCAGAACAACACATTTATGAAGGAATTGTTGCTATATGCATAAAGTATATGAACTCAATTGAACCGTTTTAATACATGAGTAAAATCAGTCTTACCTGCTCTGACAGACAGACGTAGGTTAACAGAGGTTCATTTTGTTGAGTAGCTCCTGTATAGGCTGAGAGAAATCTGACAAGCAACTTTGCACCTGAAAAAAAAAATTATGTTTAAATGAGGAACGTCTATATAATCTCTAATAAATGTGGTATGTCTGAACGTGATAGTTTCATTTCATAGAACCGCCAGTAACCTGAAAACATGGAGGCTGTAGGTCTGTTAATCTTTTGTTGCAATCGATTCGCTAGGTTTGTGTAGTATATTAAACCTCGCGACTGGTTGGTAAAAATTTATAATAATGTATTAGCTGCATTATAATGTGGTGTGGTGAGTAAATTCGTAGTAGGCTACTTACAAAGACTGTGTGTGTATTCCGGCGGACTCCAACACTCGCTGTTGACTTGCTCTTCTGTAGTTCGGTTTAATTCACAGTGAGAATGCGCTCGGTGCGCGAGGCTCAAGTCTCCACGGAGCAGCAGTGATGCGCGCGAGCTGTACAGCTGTGGCGTTCTTGATTTGACAGTTCAGACAATGAAAACAACGAGCATAAACACGCACAATCCAATCAAGTTGAAGTCTCGAGGCGAAGCTGATTTAAGAAACTGTATCTCGCGGCGAGACACAAGAGCGTCTATCGTTCAAGACGAGACGTGTCTTAAAACCGAATTCGATTTTTTTTTTAAAAAGTGATTGACGAAAGATCTCCGCGATGTTTAGTTACACCAGCTGCAGCCCATTCACATCATTCCAAACACTAGAAAAAATATATGAAATAAAAAGCCTGCTTCCCGCAATTGAATTTAGGGGAAAATAGAGAGTGCTGATAATTTTGCTTTTTTTTAAAAAAAAAAAAAAAAAAAGAAAAAGAAAAAAGACAAAAAAAAGTGGATATTATATTATACACTGGAGGGAAACGAGAAAGGGAACGGGCAGCGAATAAGGAGAATGATCAGAGCCGCACATGGACGTGTGGAGCCAGAGGGAGTGAATGAAAAGATGCTAACGACACGCTCGCATCAGCATCAGCCTGGCCATGCGGGTGGAGGAGAGGAGACGGGCTGAGTATGCTGGAAAGGGTAATATGGAAATGAACACTCGGTTTCTTTTTTCGGCGAATGGGATTGTGCAGAAAACCGAGACCGGGTGCGAAAGCAGCGTGGACTGCAGAAAGAGGGGAGGGGACATTTTGCTATAGGACAACTAGTGCAGACAGAGCGAGCCAACACTGGACGATAATTTATCAAATTGGCACTGATGTAGCATAGACATATTAGAAATGCTAATTACGTTGGCTTGGCTAGAGTGTAAAAACACTTGCACATCAGAAGAGCTAAATCAAGTTAGTACCCTCTGACCCCTCTACTGGTGGCAGTGCTTCCATAATGACACTTAGCAGACAATAACTGGAGTGGCCCAAAGGTGAGCAGCAGTTTTATCGAATCACTTGTCATGTTAGGTATGTAATAAGAAGTTAGCATTTATGCACTTCTCTGTTTTTACATTAATGAAAATGACCTGAAGGCAAAGTCTCTGGCTGTGGAATTAAAGCCAAAACTGGCCCACTGGTCTTCACTGGTTTCTCGTTCTCCTGGTTGGCTGATTTTATAGGGGGTTGGCACTTTTAAACTTTTAAGACATCCCTGGACCAGCTTGGCCAGGCTTGGAGACCACCTCAAACCAGCTAAAGCCAGCATACCTGGTTTAAAAGAGTTTTTATTTTTTTATTTAACATTTATTTATTGCAGCATTATCACTGCAATGAAAACACAAAAATAATTACAACAGTAAAAACAATATAATAAACAGTAGTAGGACCCTTCATTTTTACTCTGCAGGGATCTCAAACATGTGTCCATCCAGGATGCTGTGTTTGCTATCTAAATCTTTTGCCAGCTGTAAAACCTATCTATCTTTTTTTCAAATTCTACGCAAGGTTGTATTCACAAATTCAGTTGGCAAATTGGCTGCATGATTTATTGTGTTTTTACCCATTTTTATGTATTTACATAAAATTCACTCATTTGGATGTGCACATCTGTGTTTGTGTTTAAAAGTGCAATACTCTGTCATTCATAAAGAAAAAAAACAAGACAGAACTAAAACTTCTAACTCAAATATTAATATCCAACTCACAAAAAGTGAGCTTTTATGCTGTACGTCTACGACAGGATTTGAATAACATTTATCAGAAGCAACCATTTCTCAATTTTGTTCATGCAAGAATTTTTTAGAGCTACAAAATTAAAATGATCTGAAGTGAAAAACCTCATGTACACAACAGTCACGGGCATACAGTGTTATACTTTGTAAAAATCACATCACAGATATGTAACATATGCAGCAAATTACACCGTAATGGGTCCTATTAACCTATATTTCTGTGTTCTGCAGGTATGAGTCATAAGCGAAGAAATAACGAACTCCTGAAGAATGTCTCTCTTGCCATCTACAGTTCAAACTGAGAAATTGCACATTCTGACCACAATTCTTGAACAGAAATAAAAAATAAAAAAAATTACCTTTTTATATATGAATACAAGTTTTAAATTATTTTTAATTTTCAATTAAGTCCGTATAATAAAAAGTAAATCATTCAGGGTGAATGCCAATAATAAGTACTCTCCATAATAAATAAATTAAAATAATAATTTAACAAAGCATATACTCTCTGTACAAAGACTGATGTTGTTACACGGATAGCAACACCAACTAAACTGCACTGTTTTGAGCTCCACTCCATGCAAACAAATCTAAACGAAGTGTTTCTTTTGCAAATTCTCTCGCGGCGGCGGCTGCGTCCTCTTCCGCGAGACTGTGGCCCGGATGAGGTAAACAAGTCACGGGACAGTGAAGGCTCGCGAAAGCCTATCGCAACAGTGACGTTATATCAGAGAGCGCGCAAAACACCCTAGCAGCGGGCTGCGATTGGCTGATCGAAGAAGCCGAGAGCCCACTGATTGGCCGAGAGTGGAGCGCTACTGTAAACGAGCACGGACAACAACAATATCCGAGCCGAAATGAGATCATACACACTGTAGCGATAAAAACAACCGGACTGGAAATTTGCCACTCTACTGCTTGCGGCGAGAAGACAATCACTTCGACTAAATGTCACGAAAAACGGGATCTTTTTTCCATTATTTTTGGCCGACGACGTTTTCAGATGAGCACGACTCAACCTTAGAAATATGAAACTTATATAAAGCAGCAATTACAGCTATTGTTGTTGTTTGGGTGTGTCACATGCCATGAGGCAGTCAATATATGTTGAGAACTGGAGAAGCTACTCTTAATCGTACTGGAGATAAGAAGGAATAGCATCTAGGAATAGCACTGACAACTGAGACGAGCACATTCATATCTATTGTCCTGGAATTCGTCCAGAGCGCGTGCCACAGGTACGTATTTAGGAAAACCAGGGAATGCTAGTCTCAAACAGTCAACGCTGGAAATTCAATACCACTTAAAATTAGATCATTAATTGTTTTATCCCCTTTAAATTGCAATATTAATATCATACTATTCTCTCATCACCAGGACTTACAATGGATAACACATTACATGACCATCAAGATGATTCCAGCACCTGGAATAACAAAAAGAAAGGAAGAGAAGAGACAATCAGAAACCAAGGACAACATCAGGATCAACCCTTGCCAAACATTTCTCCTCAAGGTGAGAACCTCCGAGAACCACACTAGCCATTAAACAGGTCAGAGTTTCAGGATATGCATCATAGATTGACCTAGATTTAACGAATGTTTCTGTTACCATGTGACGACATGCTTTAGCAGGGCGTGTGCGGCTCTATTCGGAGTCTCAGGTGTATACGGTCATCCGCTGGCAGGAAGCAGAGCCTCAGGATGGAGCAGTGGCGGAGGAGAACGGAGGAACCAGAGATGGACTTTCATTCAGAGGTCGTTCTCAATCTGCTCCTGCTGCGCTGTGGAAAGCAAAGAAGTACGGGCGACAGCTGAGGAGAATGAGCGATGAATTTGACACATGGCTCGACAAAGGGGTGAGCTTGCTATATGGTACACTGAATGCATTTCTATTTAATAGACTGTAGACTTAGTATTAAGTGGTTTCATTGTTCCTAGGAGGTCAAAAGAGCGAACAGCCAGAAACAGAGCTACCGAGGATGGTTCTCGTTCCTCTGGAGTCCCAAAGAAGAGGAGGGCAGAGAATAAAGTTGTCTTGCTTTAAACACCATAATAACAGTTACCAGAGAGCTGCTCTCAGATGAAGGCTGGTCTGATCACCATCATGGCCTTTTTGTCAACCAATGTGCTGAAGCTAGTACAAAACCAATCTGAGAGAATGGTATAACGTCTGCTATAATGTACATTTAATTAAAGGAATTGTCAGTGTTAATTCAATTTGACAATCTTAAGGGGGACAATCTCTTCTAAAATATACCAGTTCATTGGACAATCTTTCTATATTCTGATTCAAAAAAATGAAACTCTATTTAAAAACTATTTATTGATATGTATTAAATTCATATTTGACAAAGAAATGTGTTCTAAGATGTATTTTATAGATGGATATATAGGTGTGCGTTTTGTTGTACTAAAGGCTGGAGCGGTTGCTTGCAAAATGTAAATAGAATTCAAGGACTGTGACACTGGATAAAGTAAGTTGTGAAGTACAGGTTAGTGACGGTAAAAATAATACGGGTAAAGTTCTTTCAGTTCATTTGTTGCTTCATCTCAGGTTTGTTTGTTTTTTAATGCCAAACTGTTGTGGTGAAGTAAGATTGGATGAAATCAGTTGTTCTGCCATCTCTTTTTATGCTGACTATACTTGGGTATGTCACCAGGAAAACAATTTCTCACTGCCTTTCATGTGCATATTTCTTGATTGTAGAGTTGTCTGTAGTCTCTATTGGATTTTTTCTTTTTATATTCCATCTGCTGGTCTTGTATGTAAAACAACATTCAATTTTTGCCAATCGTATGTGCAGATGAACAGCACAAGTTCTGTTTCTGTACTATCAGCCTTGATGATACTTTCATTCCTTTTTTCACGCTCCTTGTACATATTTATAATCGTCAACGTAGACTGAGTAATGGATGAACTGTTTTAATACTTTTTAAAACAATCACAAGTTTTTATCTTTTTTCTATAATTTTGTGGTCAAAATAAAAGATTTTCTGGCTGAATTTAGTGTAAAATTATTTTAGCGTTGTTATTTGGTCAATGTGACTTTGTATTAATCTTTTGGGGGCTGGGTTGATATTAATTCAAATATTACTTCTTGGTGGGTCACCACCTTATACAACCTGAATTAACCATGCACGGTCATAAAGGGGTTAACTTGGCATAAAAATACATCTTATCATCCTATTTTGACTTTTAATTAAAAACTATAATAATAATAATTCACATGCTCATCAATGGTGTATTCAAGTCATTGCATGTACATTTTTTTTTTTTTTTTTAATACTACTAAAGCAAGCATCACAATCACATCATTGAATCTATTTACAATGATAATTCAGTTTGCTGAATTTTACATTTATTTTGCCTTGGAACCAGAATAGAGATTGTCATATCTTCAGGCTTAAGCTATTTTGCTAGAGTCTCGTTTACAAAACCTTGTTCCACAGTTCAAGGCATCCAGCCTCATTATATCCATCTCACTTAGCTGGAAGTCAAACACCTGTGCATTCTCCTGCACTCTGCACGGCTGCGAGGACCGAGGCAGAACGGAGATGCCTTGCTGCACAGCCCACCTCATTAGAACCTGGGCAGGGGTCCGACCACAGCTCCTCACTATATCCATTACCTCAGGCTCCCTCAGGAGAGCTCCTTTACCCAGCGAAGAGTAGGCCTGAAAGTGAATGCCTGTCTCCATGCATAATTCCCTCAGTTCCCTCTGGATCAGCTTCGGATGACACTCAATCTGAAGAACCGCTGGGGGGACGCGGCAACTCGTGAGCAGCTCCATAATGTGCTTTGCAGTGTAGTTTGAAACCCCTATGGCCTTGAATCGCCCGCTGGCATAGAACTCCTCTAGGGCCGCCCAGCTTTGCGCTCGATACTCTGAATGACGAGAATCCCCTGGGTCAAGACCCTCCACCCCAGGCCAGTGCACTAGATAGAGGTCGATGAATTCACAGTCTAGTTGCTCCAGACTCCGCAGGCAGCCTTCCTTTGCCCTCGGCCCATGGTCTAATGGGGCAAGCTTGCTGATAATGAACACATCTTCACGACTTAGGCCATACTTTGGCAGCAGCTCTTTGAGGACTTGCCCTAGAAGTGCCTCATTTCCATAAACTGCACCTGTGTCAAAGGCTCTGTATCCAGCTTGAAGTGCAGAACTGACAGATTTTTTCAGCTGCTCACGGTCCTGGAGCTTGTATGTGCCCAAACCCAAAAGTGGCATCTGCACTCCTGACATCAAGGTTACTGATGGTACTATCATTTTTATAATACTACAAAAAATTCAGCACTGAAAAACACAAAAAAAAAATTTTTTTTTTTTAAAGAAATTCTTAAAATTACTTGGTTGGCATTACATTAAAGTCACAATGTAGAAAGTATCAAACCTTTTCTTCTGTATTGTGTGTTTGAGGGACATAGATTATTGAAAAAGATAAAAGGCAGGATGGGTTATTTCTTGGTTCTGTTTATTGGTTGAACTGCAAGAAAGGAACAGAGTTTAAGATTAATAAGTCTATTGCTCCTCTAAATAAATTAGTTATAACATTTTATTGGAAATTATGGGAAAAATAAATAAATAATAATAATAATTATATACACACACACACACGGATTAATTTTACACAATAAGATCAATAACTTGTAGTTTGTGGTTTGTAGTTAAATTCTGAGAGGGTAGATTTATTTATTTTCCTAACTTTGTTTTGGCTTGCTAATGAATTTAAGTTTAAATTTGCTAACCTTTGAAGACCAACTGTGCTTAAAGTCATTAGGGTTAATAGCTCACCACTTGATCTTAAGAATATAACGTTAGATATTCTCTCTCCATTAGCCGCTTTATATTAAATAATGATAATCACGCATACGTAAAAGTTATATAATGAGAATCTTCGAAATGTGATCAGTGAATGATGCGTATTGCTACATGTACTAGTAACTTTGTTTTAAGTTAGTCAAAAGTTTATACTCACGCACGTAAAAGAGCTGACTGGAGAGTAAGAACAATGTACAAATTCAAACAAAAAGCGCGCCAAATTGCGACAGCATCCGCGTCCTCTTAGAGCACGTGACGCCGTACATCCGCTGGGACTCTTTCCTGAAATGAGACGATGGATGCAGAATTTCTTGTCGGGCAGCGGAGGGCGCTTTTATTGACGCGGTGGTATAGGAATGATCATTTACTCGTCTCATGTGTGTATGTGTGTGTGTGTGTGTGTGTGTGTGTGGGTTCGGGGAATATGAGGGTACAGACGATTACAGAACTGCAGAAAATAGCTGTGCAATGAGGTAAACAAATCCACGACACAGGAAAAGGATTAAATAACCATCATGTTGCCTTTATTCACAGATATGAGAAACACATGGAGATGAGCATTAAAGCACAATGTGAAAAGTTATTTCTATTGTAAGATACTATACATTGTGTATATTGTATTCCTAAATTATATACAGCTTAGATTATGTTAACGCTGTCTAAAGGCGAGAAGATTCCCCATTAGACCCCTAGAGATTGTGCTTTTCTTTTGGGTAATTTTGGTGTTCTATGAATGTTATAATTCTGAATCTATGAACTTCTTATATTGCTCTTCTGTGTACTAATAGACCAGATAAAGCATATAAAGTCCTCACCTCCCAAAACTGCACATCTGAGCTGCTGTCACAGGACATCCTGCTCAAAACCAAGGCTTTACTCACTGTCTTGTTTGAAATTATATATCAGACTGAAATCATATTCATTTCATGTTCATTTTTATATGGGTCATTCTTATAAAACGTGTGCTATAAATGTCTAAGAAAAAAAGCTAACAACTTTCTAAGAAAAAAAATATAGCCTATGCTATTTTACCTCATTACAACTGTAAGAGGAGGACCTTGCACCACAATATTCAGATTAGTGGTTAATAAATAACTTTTTCAGTTATAAATAGATGGCTATTGCCTTTCAAATAATTAGCAGTTAAATGTTAAATCACTGAATAATTTTAACCCAAGATTCTTTAGACGTTTGTAATTTATATATAGAGTAACACTCATGTTAAAAGGATGGTGATCAATGCAACAATTCTAGTCAATCGTTATTTATTTTACAGCATAACAGTTGGAAGGAAGGAACAAGGACAATTTCAATTAAAAAAAAGGCTTTGCATAACTCAAATATTATAATGATGGAGACAAACATTGACATTAATGTACAACAAACATTTAGAAATGAAATTTAAAATGTACTCCAAATATATTGGGACCAAGTATAAAAAAAAAAAAAAAAGTTAGTAGCTACTTAAATATACCAATATTAAATCACAGTGACAAACAAGTTTCCTGACCAATACCTTAATGTCTACATATTTCTATTATCTTGTACTTCTGATTAGATTTTACTTTCACTACCCTAAAATCTTGATTTGACATGACATTTTCTGGAAGTTCGTTACCTAATATTGGCATTACTTATTTTGAATTCACGTTGTTCTTTAATTGATCATTAGAAATGCTAAGCGTAAGGCAGCAAATGAAACCTAGGAATTTAAAGTTGCTTTTATTCACTAAATCCAAGTAAAATGAAGTAAACATTCATCATTCCCATTAGAAACACGTGTATGAGAAGTCACAAGCTGGTGACTGGAGTACTTCAAATGAGGCATATAGCAGAAGAAAGGGAAGAAACATAAAAGTATAGTTTATGAAGTGTAAATCTGTTTCTCCTTTTGAAAGAGCTTCTAATAAAAGAGATGACAGCAGAGTACAGACTTGTGTCAGTGCAGCTCTACTGAAAGGCTGTGAGGAGAAGAGGTAAATCACACTTTATTAACACTTGACGGACATCATGAAACAACTGCACTGACTATGTGGATGAAGTGTTTCAGGAACAGTATGTGACTGTTCTAATAATATCCCCAGTGAAAAAAACAAGACACAGGCTCTACTAGCACACAGATACATACAATAACGTGCAACGTGACAAGAACAAAAGTCAAAACAATCTAGCTTGAAATGCTACTTACCTTCACTTTTAACTCACCCATCCTGATGAGCCACAAGCTCATAGTAATTCGAAACAGAGCATCATACATTCATTCATCTTGGCCAGGGATCATTGTGGAGCAAAAAGATTAAGTGACTGGAATCTACTGAGGTTTAAATGAATGCCTTTGGCCTTCATATAAAGGGTTCAAGCGGAAAGTGCAGTTTTTATACGAATCTATCTGTCCCTTTAATATAGAAGTTATCAAGCCAAAGGATATTACTGTCATACGAATGACAACGTGAGCGACTGAGACATGAGGTAGAGATTAAAGAGACTCAATTAAAAACGAGGGACATGAAAACGTTACGTCTAAGTCAGTCGATTTTTTATTCAGGCGGCAAGATGACAGCGACTGGTAGAACAAGAATCTGTTTTCATAGGTTTAAATCAAGACAAGCATAAGTTTCGAACCTGCTCGGGTGGACAATAGGATAAATAGAGCGGTTTCGGATAAACAGTCGAGAAAACAGGCTTTTTACAAACGTACATTTTAAACAGAAGTGTACGCTAACAATAGGCAAACAGCAGTAGTACAAGTAGGACAGGAAACAATGTGGAGTATTTAATAATATTTTCAATCAAAAGCACGTCCATTATGATGTGATGTCAAAATAAGTCTTGGTAATCTTTAAAAACTTTCTCTGAGTCTGCAAATCAGCTGTTTGTCTAATACAACGAGATTTGGAAATACAGTGTAGATATTGCACTAATGATTCAGTGTTGTTTTTTAATTTATTATGCGGTCGGTCGGTCACTTGCTTTGACCGGTGGTGCTTTATCCTAGGATGCGGCAGCGGATCCGAAAGTTGAACGGCTGGCAGATGCGATGTGCTCGGTTAGCCGGTAGGATGTGATTGGTTGATCAGTCAGTTAGCACACAGCTCCGCCCACAACAACCTCTATTACCATTTCCTCTCGGTTCCTTCCCACTGGTCTCACTTACATCCAACATTACTTCTAACAACACTATAGCAAGTTCATTTGCCTAGTCCAAGGTAGACAAGCGATGAGATTAAATTTGAAAAAATAAATTAAAAACAAACAAACAAAAAAGTATAAAATTTGGTCAAATTACCTCTAAATTAATTCTCTGACTCGTGCAAAATACTTTAATATTCTTAAATACCAAAAAGAAGAAGAAAAAAGTAAACATTCAATACGACTCATTTCCTGTTGGGTAGACTATGCATGTTGAAATATCAATGCAAAAAATATATGTACATATATTCAAGCGATCTATTGTATTTTTGAAGTGCGTGCTAGATTAAAATTAATTGTGAGTAAAAAAAAAAAAAAAAACACATAACGAACAATTATTTTAAGAAAAAAACAAACCGATATGCCTGACAAATATAATACAACATAACATGCTATAAATATTAATGTCTATTTAATTTCCTATTTGCTGTTCCTTCATCGGGCGGAGGTAAAATGTATTAGTTAAATGAGTACAGTATTAGCTGATTGACCCGTTATATCTAAAATCGTTACAACTATCACAGAATATTACAAAAAAAAAAAAAAAAAAAAATCACCCCTATCTCCCTGATGGTAAGCTCCTCTTAGATTACTCAGCTCCTCGAAAATAAGGGGACGGACAAACTTCAATGCTTAGTAGCTACGGGTGAAGCCATTGCTGTACTTGTCCTCCAAATAATCATCCTTATCAAAGCCTGGGCTGAGAGTGTAGCGCTGATAGTGGGAGGAAGGAGCGGCGGTATGTGGAGGGGGCGCAGAGCTTGCACCATTGCGGGCAAAACCCCGGGCAAAGCCGGCAGAAGAGGGTGGAGGGGGAGGCGGAGGCAGTAGAGAGCGACGACCGCCAAGAGGACTGCGCTCACGGTAGTAGCGACTGGCAAGAGGAGGCGTGACCGGCCGCGGAGGGGGCGGAATGCGCCGGTCGTATGGATCCCGATCATAAAAACGCGGGGATGGGTCGGCATACGGGTCGTGGCGGAGGCCCCTCTCGTACACATCGCGCTCATAGTAGGCGCGGGGTGGTGGCGGTGGGAGAGGAGGGGGTAGAAGTCGGCCACGAGGTGGATAGTATTCACGGGGCGGCGGGCGTGGGGGGAGAAAGTGAGGATGGTGGTGTGGGTGAGGTGGATAGTGATGCGGTGGCGGAGGAGGAAAATAGTCCTCCCCTCTGTCATTTCTGGATGGGTTACTGCGTGAGAGGGACACAAAGATCTTTTGGCCCTCCAATCTGGAGTGGTTTAGCTTTGAAATGGCCTCCAGAGCCTCGCTTTCCCTCTGCATGTGAACAAATGCATAATTCTTCACAATATCGCACTCCACCACCTTGCCGAATGGCTGGAAGAGCTCCTTGATTTTGCCAGCTGTGACGCCTTCGGGAACATTGCCGACGTAGATCTTGGTGGCATTGCGTACCTTGGTGGTGGCGTACTCGACAGTGATACGGGAGCCGTTGACCTCGTGCTTGTGCAAAGCGGAGACGGCTTTCTGCGCCGCCTCTTCCTCATCCATGTGCACAAAGCCATAGTTTTTCAGAATGTCACAGTCGGACACGGCACCGTACTTCTCAAACAAAGCACGGAGCTCGTCTTCTGTGGTCGCTGAAGCTACATTGCCAACAAATATCTTCACCATTTTGGAGAGGAAGAGCAGCAGTGCGTTTTGGGATCCGTCTTTGGTTGATTCTCAAGTGCAAAGTATCGAACGATGAAGTTCCTAAAAAAAAAAAAAAAAAAGTCAAATAAACAGGCAAAATATATGCAAATCACCTTTTCCAAGAACTTCAAATGCATCTCACACAGGACAAACCACAACTTCCATGCTACCAGTACTATTTTTTTCACTAGAATTTGATAACAGTAGATACTTTAATTATAGGAATACAATTAATATTACTGGATTATGAAGTCTGACTGACATTGGGGTGCTCATAATTCTGTTGGGGTTTATGTAACTATAATTAAGTACTGTCCTTATTAAAAAATATAGGCTTTATTGGACATGATTACATAATTACTATTTGGCTGTGCTAAATGATACAGTTTAGCCACCACCAAGCTACAAAAACACTTCTGAACGTGATTGACCATTCAGAGTCTACTATTTCGGATAACGCGTAATAATGAGAGCCTAACGTTAGTGGTTTCAACTCAGACACTTTCTGGTTCACAGTCTTTTTATCTTATTATGTAGTCAACTCGAATTGTGTTGAAAACCCGATGAAAAGAGTTTATCTGTTATCTAATGTAGCAAAAGATTATCTGCATATCAATCATGCAATGGCTAAAGCTATCATGCTAACGCTAGCATCTATTCGCGCCAGACTGAGGAAGTAAATAAATTATTTTGACTTCACAGACATTTACAACCCTGTAGAAATCGCTTAGAAACTAAAATAACATTGTAAAACAAATCAGCGCGATTAGTTGCAATGCAATATTCTCGGTTCACGCGAGGCACAGGTTCAGTAAAGAGCTATGAAAGAGACTATCGGACAACAAGGGAGTGGATACATTTTCTGCATTATGACTATTCAAACGGTCGTACCGTATTTATAACTTACGGGTAAAATACGAAGAAAACGATTTGAAGTCTCTAAGTGTAATCTTTAAAACCTACCTTTAAAACCGAGGACTTGGGCGTCAGTGCCTCGTTTAGGGGGATGGGGGAGGGTCACACAAGCGTTCAACTGAGAGTTGGCGCCTCCTACCGTTCGATCCCAGTTAGTGATAGAATGTCCGATTCATTTCTGCGAACCGGTTCTTTCGAGCAGGCTCAAATGATTAATATGTTACGTAATCGCGTGACTACGTCAACGCGCGCTCCGCGGTCCCTTTGTAGTGTAGCAAAATTTGTAATATAATAAAGTCATAAATATATTTCATATTTTCTGTACATAGTTTAACATTTGTTATTTGGATATTCAAATAGCAACTTACTTTTCGCCCCAATTACTCAAAAACAGTGTGATCTATGATCCGATTGGAAAAAAACGATTCGTTCGAGAGTCTGAAATAACTACCCCAGATGTGCACATGACAGAGGTTGCATCCATAGGTTACATCCCGTGTCATTTTTTCTTTCCTTCCTCTGATTGTTCTTGTCAGCTATAACAGTATGCTAATTATTTGAACTAGACATAAATTTACACAGCCCAGCTATTTACATTTGCAAAAACATAACTCTTCATAATTTTTTTTTTTAAATCCTGCATTCAAATTAATATCAAACTGCAGCTGGGTTGCTTTGGTGACATTATATATATATATATTAATAAAAAATAATTTATAATAAAAATAAAGGAGTCATCTGTTTTTGCAAATAAACTCTTCAAATGTGGGATAAATCTGGCAATGGGTTAAGTTACATTCTCTTTTCCAGACATGAAGACTCAAGAAACCAGTCTTTTTTTTTCTTCCAACAAACCAAAACGGCAAATGTTGGCATTTCAGTATCATAAGTAAACTGTTTATGATTAATAATAAATGTTACATATTGTTTAACAGATCAGTATGCAGATGTAAATTTACATTGAAACATGTTAAGATATTAATCCAATTAATATAAAATCTATTTGAATGCACATTAATGACTTGTTAAATACAATAATCAAAAAAACATTATGAAAATCTTACCCTAAAACAAACAAAATTTGCCATCTAATTTGCGAAGTTTGCAAGAGCTCTCAATTGGAAATATTTTATAAAGTAGTTTTATTTGTATTGCATGCTCTTTCAATTAAAGAACAACAGCATATTTCAAATGATGCTTGAAGGTGAAACAAAAGAAAATAAAACAAATGTACTAAAATAAAAAGAATACCGTTCATGAACAACTGAACACAAATCATCCAAGGTCTGGTTTATTTATATAATAATATTATTAATTATCTTCTCCAGAGAAAGGCAACGAAACACAGACTCATTCCAGTGCAGCAGATTGGATCCAACCAGCAATTCTTAATTACACTACAATCCACCAATAATTACTTAATTGGCCCTTAATTAGTTTCAGATATATAACCCCTGCAGTAGAGGAAAAAAAACAAAAACAACAAAAAACTAATTGTCTGGGCTTAGAGTGCTAAGAGGTGATTCACCTCCACTGCACCGAGGGTTCAAGTCAAAACTTCCATTTCAGCTCAAATAAGACACTGTACTGTGATGTAGGTTACAGATTAGTTACCGTATCATTAGTTAGATCAGAACCGATCAGAGCATGAAGAATGGATATGAATATTCAAATAATGGCTCTACTGAATGTGCCTAGCCATTTGGGTCTCGATTTCGTGTTGTACATTCAGAGCGTCAAACTGCCAATCTCTCCAGCTCTGCTCATCACAGCTAACCTGGAACTGAAAGTAAGATCAAGTAATGTGGTGGTTTACCATAGTTTGTATTTGGGGATTAACAAGGAATAAGGACCAAGGTATGGGGGGGTAGAGTTAGAAACCGCTTTCCAGTACAGTAGCTGGTTTATGTAGAAAAAACCAATTACTGGCAAGCAATTCCAGTTTATTAACACCAATGTCTTCTCGCTGTTTTCTGAACTGAGGACAGTTGTGAGGTCCAAGAAAAACCACATTTGAACGAAATCGCCACAAATAAAGATGACAACACAAAGTATTCAAGGGGGAGGGGTGAGTAAGGAACAGAAAACCCAAACCCAAGACAGAACACCTCCCCCAAAAAATAAACCCCCTGAAAATTGTCTATATGCACAAATGTCCCCCATGAACCTGCTTTACACCTTTTCCCCTTTCCAGCCTCAAGACTCTTCATTGCAGCCGTAGAGCTCAAAACTGATTTTCCTCACAGTGCCTCCTCATTCCCAACACAAGGGCTCCAGCCGTTCCTCAAGATCTCTTCCACAGACACGATAGTCTTCCTCACAGTTTTAGCTCGTTGGTGATCTTCGAGGCGATGTTCTTGAAGGCGAAGTGGGTTCCGGTGATCCGCTTGAAGCGCACCCCGTTGAGCGAGAGGCGAGGTAGCTTGCACACCTCCATCTCCCACTGGACAAAGTTGTCGTGCGCGTGGTCGCCCGAAATGCAGAGGAGCATGAATTGCTCGCGCAGCTCGTACTCGCAGCTGTTGGAGTCCAGAACTTTCTGGATCTCCTTCATGATTTCTTTGGGCTCCATGGAGGAGGTGGTCTTCATGCTCCAGGTGAAGCGCAGGGAGCGTGGCTTGGCGTCCTTGGAGGCCTGGGTGAACGGGGGTGTGCTGGAAGCTGGAGAAGTGGAAGAAAAGGAGTCCTTGTTTTCGTCGCCAGGCAGTCCTTGGGTGCCCTTCTCCATCTTGTCCGCTGTGCTCAACATGGGTCTTCGGTGAAAACGATGAGAGGAGAGAGGCACAAACAGGAAAATGAAGGTGAACATGAGGAAGACAAGGAAATGAAAACAGAAGAATCTTAGTTGATTCAAGCTGTAACTAGTTCTGCTTTAACACGTTACAAAACTGTCAGTCGACGTGATTATGATCATCAACACAAAACACCAACATGTTGCTATGGTAGAAGACTACAATGCAGTCAAAACATCAGCGTCCACTAATTGGACATATGTAAGGGGCTTTGGGGGTAAAAACTAAAAAGTACATAAAAATAAAACTCTGTTAGAAATTTACAATTAATTTATTACAGACTTATTTTCAGATGCTAAGAAAGTTTTGCATGTAAATGAAAGAAAAACACTGCCTTTTAAAACTTTAGGGTCAGTAAAATTAAGGAATTCATACTTTTATTCACCAAGGAGGCACTGAATTGTTCATCATGTGACACTAAAGACCGGAGTGAATTCAGCTTTTTCATCATAGGAATATTACATTTTAAAATATATTTCAATTACAAATTTGTAATATCTCACAATATTACTTTTTTACTGTATATTTGATTCAATAAATGCAGCCTTGGTGAGCATAAAAAGACATTTCAAAAACATTTTAAACATCTTACCAACCCCAAACTTTTGAACAGAAGTGTACATTTGATTGTGTCTCGTATTGCAAGTCATCCAATGATTTAAAAGAACAATGCCCAATTTAAGCTTCAAGTGACTCCACACTCCAACAGAACATGAATAATTGGATTTAAAAATGTCTTAGTAAGTAATGATTCAGTGATTCGAGAAGTAAGCTTCTGTAGATAAATTATTTTTATCAGTCAGTCGTTGTCCTCACCTGCTGGCCTCATCTCGACCCTCTCCCTCATACGGACTCCTCAAAGAAAACCAACAAGTTTAGTCCCTCAGTTCAAGTTATCTTATAGCTGCTAGCTAAGTATTAGTC
Source organism: Carassius auratus (assembly GCF_003368295.1). Taxonomy (NCBI): domain Eukaryota; kingdom Metazoa; phylum Chordata; class Actinopteri; order Cypriniformes; family Cyprinidae; genus Carassius; species Carassius auratus. The sequence continues at coordinate 12,038,921 of NC_039263.1, read as the reverse complement.
CTGTTCAAGTAGATTTTGGTATGATTACATAATTATGCTAATAAAACTTAAAATATCTGAGGCAAAATCCATAAAGCATCCATTTACAGTCCCTTCACCAACTTCTTGACCATTTCATTTTAAACTCTGAACCTTGGGATCAACACACACTCACAGAAGCCACTCTGTATTTAGTGTAAATACACCTGAACAAATGAGCAGACATGTTGCAGTCTATGTGTTAAAGTGCACATTTTTACAAGATGCAGGTAATGTAAGAGTATATGACATTTTAAATGAGGAATGAAAACGAATTTCAAATATTACCTTAACTTAACCACAGAATTCAGTGTAACGCCTAGAGCAAAACTACCAGAGGTCCTTCTAAACTTAAATTCCCAATCTTGTCTGTCAGATATGAAATGTATAAATGTATATATATCTGGTTCATTTTCTCAAGTGTGTGTTGTACAGCTGAGCAAGTGACTTCAGTGAGATGGGTGTTGAATTATGCAGTGGGACGGGGAGACCAGCCACCTCCAAAACAGCGCAGCTCGAGAGCGAAGGGACAGAAGCAGCACGCCTGTTTTAGTGCAGCCATATAAGAATAAGCAGTAGACCGAAAGAGGAGAGGAGTAGGTATCACCCTTTAAAACCCTCACCATGAAAACAAGACTGACATCCTCTATTGACCCTGTCTGGCTCGGCGCTTCTATCTGCAAACTATGAACTTACCTGACCTGTTAAAAATCAAATGTCAAGCTTTGGGCGAAGGTTTAGCTGCCATCAACAGAATATGCATGACAAAGAATTCTGTGCCAAATACTTCTGCATGCTATTGTAGATATACATTTTGTTGTTAATCTTTTGTCTGAGGGTCTACAAAATACACCAGAATAAGGGATTTAATTCGCTTTAATTTAATGGCGCTGAACAAACACACAACAATAATATTTATGATAATAGCACTATACCTTCATTAACGATGCTTTATTAATACAATAATAATGTTGTTAATGAAGAAACCGTTTTTTTAATTCTTTATTAAAATTACACTGATTTTAATTACACTGAAGTCTCAAAGCCTTAAAAGAATGAAAATTATCACTACTCATTTCATCCCAAACCAATAAGAATCTTTCAAACACAAATTAAAATATGTTTAATATAACCTGAGAGATGTGTGTGTCCCTCCTTTGATTACATAAAACTAATCTATCAATGTGAATAAAGTACCGAAATGCAGGTCTTCACTTTTGGATCATTTTATATGACAAACAGGTTTAATTTAAATTTAAATTTAATATAGTTCACCCAAAAAATGAAAATTCGGTCATTAATTACTCACCCTCATATTGTTCCAAACCCGAGATATTTAATATTTGGAACATTTAAGATATCTTTGATGAAATCTGAGAGCTCTCTGACCCTGCATAGGCAATAATGCAACTGAATTTCTATTGTTTTCTATGCGCACAAAAAGTATTCTCGTAGCTTCATGAAACTGAAGTTGAGCCACTGATGTCACATGGACTGTTTTAAGTGACATACAGCCAAGTATGGTGGACCCATACTAGGAATTCATGCCCTGCATTTGACCCATCCAAAGTGCATACACACACACACACACATGGAGCAGTGGGCAGCCATTTATGCTGCGGTACCCAGGGAGCAGTTGGGGGTTTGATTCCTTGCTCAAGGGCACCTTAGTCGATGTATTGACTGATGTGATACCCCCACCTACAATCCCTGCCGGCCTGAGAATTGAACAAACAACCTTTTGATTACGAGTCTGAATGTCTAACCATTAGGCCACGACTTCCCCTGATGTCTTCATAATGTTTCTGGGTCTGGAAACATTTCAGTTGCGTTGCTGTCTATGCAGGGTCAGAGAGCTCTATAATTTCATCAAAAAGATCTTAATTTGTGTTCTGAAGATGAATGGAGGTCTTACTGGTTTGGAATAACCTGAGGGTGAGTAATTAATGACAGAAGTTTTATTTTGGGCTGAGCTATGCCTTTAATCTTTATTTTTCCCTGCATATAAGCACTGATCAATGCACATAAATGGAGCACATTAAATATGTGACCCTGGAGCACAAAACCAGTCTTAAGTCGCTGGGGTATATTTTTAGCAATAACCAAAAAAACATTGTATGGGTCAGAATTATAGATTTTCTTTTATGCCCAAAATCATTAGGATATTAAGATCTCGTTCCATTAAGATATTTTGTAAATTTCCAACCGTAAATATATCAAAACTTAATTTTTGTGTATTAATATGCATTAAGAATTCTTTTGGAAAACTTCAAAGGATTTTTCTCCGTGTGTAGATTTTTTTTGCACCCTCAGATTCCAGATATTCAAGTATCTAGGCCATGTTTGATCCTAATAATCCATACATCAATTTCGAAAAATTGACACTTAAGACTGGTTTTGTGGTCCAGGGTCACATGTGGTAAACATGCTTGCTTTGGTGAAATGGACTTTGAAACACAAATGAATGTTTTTGATGCAGCTGGAAAAATTTCAGTCCCTGTTTATTCAAAGTTGAACAAAAGACTTATCGGTTTGGAACGACAAGAGGATGAGTAAATCATGACAATTTAAATTTTGGGGTCATATAAAAAAATACAGTAACGATTCTCAAAATTAATTGCATTTTGTATCGAGTCATTTAAGAACAGCTCGGCCAATTCAGTGAGTCAATTCCAATTCATAATGTTTTTTTTTTTTTTTTTTACAGATTAATTGTAATGAGCCAATTTATGAGGTCATCTGTTCAGAAATCGGACTACAATCGTCACGCTGTGTTCGTTGTGGACTCTTCAACAGAAAGAGGTGTTACGTGTCTATTTATAGCAGTGCCTAGTTTTGTCTTTCATCACATTTAATTTGACTGCAAGCTCAGTTAATCTTAAGCATTTTTTTTTTACTTTGCCACTGTAGATATAGCTGTAATTTTTTGTATTTTCTAGATAAACAATAACCTTTAACGGATCGCTTAAAAGTTTATGAAATGTTTTATCAAGGGTTTATCAGTCCTTGTGCAATGGTGTAATAACAAACAATCTACAAAGACCTGTCAAACTTGTATTACACCATCATTTAACTGCATTGTAGGAGTGCAGTCATGTTGCATGATGACAGCACATACGAGGGCGCAGGGAAACCATTTCACAGGATCTGCAGCACAGCGTACATGACTGGACTCCATGAGTTCATCTGAGCGAGGAGCGGAATGTGATGCAATTGAAAGAGGGATGTTATT